>NC_024803.2:19718081-20020192 GCF_000309985.2 Brassica rapa | reverse complement strand
TACACTCAAATTACCCTAAGGAGTGTTACTCTCATCAAAAGAGGTTCAGATGTAGTACTTAGGGATCGAATCCACAAGGAGCTAGGGAACAATTAAATCTAGTGTTTATTAATTCTAAAGGTTTAATGTTTTAAATAATGAAATAGCAATAGTAACTAGCGAGTAAATGATAAATGTAACTTAGGTTGGAAATGATATTAGATGCAGGGCCACTATTCAGGTGTTGGAGATTATAATTCCTATAGATGCCTAACTGTTGCATGCATGATATATTAGAGCTCATTCGCTTAACTCAGTGATCAGCTGTCGCATGTACCACTGGTTAACAGACTAGATCTTGTGTCTCACCGGTTAGATGCAGACACAAGAGAGTGTCGATCGATAGTCTATTAAGACGACCGATACACTTTTGCCAACATCGATCGATTGTCAGTTGAGGACATCGATCGACGGGTTCTAGCCAGGCCTATGCGCGAGTATGAAATGCTCTACTAAGATTCTAAATTGGCGGTTAGCCCTCTCTAGCAATCCTAATATGATAGATAGATGTCAGGATGGGATAACAAGGGTGCTTGAATATGCAATCCTATGATCAAGTTCTAGTTAGCTAGGCTAAAACAAGCAATGAATACAAATCTATCATGAATATCACAACAAGGCAGATCTATAGTTTGGGGCTAATCCCACAAACCTATCTGAACCCTGGATCTAACAGTTGAACTACTCAGACATAGCAAAGCAATTCATATCAATAGATAAATAGAAACTCATAGAATAGATGATAAGGAAATGAAACAAGGAGTTCCAATCACAAGTGATCTTCTCTCCCAAATGAAACTTGTAACAAAACTAGGTCTAGAAAAGAAAAATCTCTTTCTGCCGTCAAACACTTAGGCAGTATATATATTCTACTAGGTTAAAAACTCGTCAGGGCATTTTGGTAATTTGGCTTGGCCTTGGTTTTTAAGTCTGCTGAATCCAAAATGTCGCGTTTGGTGTCTCGACATCGATCGATGGTACTTGTGTACATCGATCGATATTAATCTTCATCTGTCGAGGCATTTTCTGATATCGATCGTCAGCACTGATGCGCATCGATCGATTATTCTTCCTCTCGTCAACCTCTAAGTGGTCAGCTCGGGTGAAATGTCCTTTATGCTCCAAAATGCTCCAAAGTCATAGCTTTACTCCGAAATGCACCTGAACCTGAAAACATACCTAGAAGAGTAGAAAACATAGATATATATATATAGCAAAATACTAATATACCATGGATAAAAATGGGTCAAATCCAAGGTATATCAACTCCCCCAGACTTACCCTTTTGCTTGTCCTCAAGCAAAACATACAGGCAGTCTCTCTGAAAGAGGTTTGAAAATATTTGGGAACTTAAGATTTTAAAAACATAGAAATCTTTCCTCAACAATTTTGCAACCACATTTAAAAAGTCCTAATCACAAAAGCAACCATTTCTAACATAACACAACTCATCAATTCACGTCTGACATCCCCTCTACTGATTTCATTTCTTAGCATAAATATAAAGTGAATGCTTTACCTTGGGAGTATCGATCACAGGATGCAAGGATTTCAGACAGGTATCTGGAGCTGCAGGTAAAAGTTAGTTCCTAGTTTCTCTCTCTCTAAATTTCTCTCTTGAGTCAAAGTCTGCTTCCATTGCAGGATCAGTGACCAAGATTGGACAGGCTTCCATGAATCAAAACTTAATGGTGGTTGCCACCAAGTTCTGTTCACTTCTTTTTGACCTATATCCAAGAGTTCTTTGCGAAAGCGAGCCTTGAAGATTGCCGCCTCCAAGTCCCGTTTCGAACTCTTTTATTTGAGTCTTTATGAATCAAGCCTTAATGGTTTTAGCCACCAAGTCCTGTTCAGACTCATCCTAATTAAACAATAGATTTTTCTTTTTATATTTTTTATTATTTATTTATATAGATATATTTTTTTTTTAATAGAACTAATCTAGGGTCGAAATCTAGAGAGAGAAAATGTGATAAATAATCTAAACCAGGCGTTACCTTCCAGACCTATCTGAAGAATCCGATCCCATGTATACCAAGCCCCAAGACAAGCGGTTATGTCAGGTTTAGTGTTGGAAATCAGCTTTGGTTACTTCATACGGTTCAAGGCAAGTGTGTAGTTGATAGGTTGATCTGCTTTAGCATCTTTAGTGCTATCTGCAATCAGTAAATCTAAAATGGTGCTAAAGATTGGTTAGATATTCATGTTTAAACCAATATAAGATTATAGTCCCTATTTTCGATAGCTAAGCATAATTTATTTGAAATTCCTTTTTACGTAAGAATAAAATAAATTATATCAGTAAATCTCCCCCAGACTTAAATTACATTGTCCCAGTGTAACTCAGCCGGAGTTATGATGAAAAGTGTATGATGTACGAAATGTAACAAGTAGGTAAGATACATCTGACCGGATTAGATATCGATCGATGGGTAAGTGTTACATCGTCGTGTGGTTGTGCTATGTCGAACGATGTCGACGTCTCGTCGTCGGTCGATATTCAGGTCTTCCTACTTGGTCTCCTAAATCTGAAAGAAATAAAACGAAAGAAATTAAATGCTAGCTAATAAAACCAAAGTAAAATACCTAATAGTGGGTTGCCTCCCACTCAGCGCTTGGTTATAGTCATTTAGCTTGACTGTGGTAGTGATTGGCTATTGGGTGGAGAAGCAGCTGCTTGTTGGAAAGCAAGCATCCACGTCATCTCTGCGCATTCTGGACCAAGATGCAATGAAACTTCTTGTGGCCTCATCATTTCTTGTCCATTTGTCATCCATCTTCCCAAGTACATTGGAGATGTTCTGTAGCCTTTCTTGAATGTTGTCAATGCTGACCTGGTGCCAGCCTATGTTGTCATAGGCGTATGCTGAAAGATCTGTCAGTTCCTTTTGCATTGACTCTACTGTCTTGTGTATCAGCTGCTCGCCGATTGTTGTAGACTCGGCGTCGATCGATGCGATTATGTGTTCGTTGGTCGATCTCGGTGAGTTGCCGTCGATCGATTTTCTTTGTCCTGTCGATCGATGCCTGTCGTTCGATGCTGATATCTGATGTTGAGCTGCGAGTTGCCTCTGAATGGCTTTGACTTCTTTCTGTAGCCATTCTGCGTGGTTGTCTAGTCCACTAATTTTGTTGTCGAATGGAAAGTAGATATCATCGCAGCGTTTGTCAAGTCGTTCCTCCATGTTGTCTAGAGCAGTGTAGATCTTGGATGTGATCTTGTCAACTTCTACTGCTGTGTAAGGAAGTAACTCCACAGGTTTCCTGCCATCAATCCAGGGTCCTCTTAGCCTGTCGATCGATGTTGATTTTTCCTGCAAAAAACTTTGATTAGTAATGTTCTCAATATCCTTTTGGGCATCAAGTAATTGACTAGACAATTTGTTTAAATCTATCATGACTGGTGATATAAAATGGTCATGCATATCCTCGTAAGTCCTCAGCCTCTCATTCATTGCTGAAACTTTGGCGTCGAGCAATGTGAAGGTGCACATGTCGATCGATGTGGCTGGATGTTGGTCCTTCTTGCGAATGGTGTCCAGGTCTTGCTGTAGTAGCTCGATTTTGGTGCTTAGCCAGTCCACGTTGTTGTTGAGAGGGCAGTAAACGTCGTTTATCCTTGTGTTGATGTATGAGACTTCCCATTCATCCCTGTGTTGTGTTGAGCATCGCGGTTCTGCAAGGGTCTGAGCTGTAGGAAGACTAACGTCGATCGATTTTGCACATGGTGCGTCGATCGATGCTGAGGTCGTAGCTTCCTTCTCAAGTTGCTGACGTAAACTATCAATTTCTGTCCTCATTTCTTCCATACATCTGAAAAGCTCATTGTAGCCTTATCCAAAGGCTGATGTGTTTCATCTACCAGTGTTTTGAGCTCCTCTCCCAGTTTCTCCTGAGCTCCACAAATACCAAACACCATTTCATCGAGTTCTTCTTTGGTGTAGAGTTCTGGTTCCAGTCTTGTGGTGTGAAGAAAGTGGCATGTTCTGGAAGACAGATGTGGCTCTCTTCAAAAAGAGATGCTCTTTCCAGTATTTTCCTGATGTTGTCCTTTGTGACAGGTATCATCTCACCAGCTGCGCTTCGTGCGTGTCCACGCTCATCTCTGTAGACTCCATATTCGTCCCTTTGTTCCCAAGTGAACTTTCTGGCTCCATACATGTCGAAAGCACGGCTCCCACATTCATAGCGTATGTCGATCGACGTCGGATTATCCATATCGATCAACGTTGGTGTTACCCTGTCGATCGATGTCTCCATGATACCGTCGATCGATGCTTGCCCTTTTGGTTGGCGTGATAGATCTGGGTTGGTCTCTGTTGTGGTGACTCCTGCGTGGTTGTTGGGATCTGTTAGAATGACGTCTTGAGTGCCACGTTGCTGTGAGAACAGGTTGTCGGTCCATTGGTTACTTGAAGGATGTCTGCTATGTCCTCTCTGGACACTTGTAAAATCCTTCCATCCATTGCACGTGCGTTGCCATCTGGATCCCTGAAAATACCAAATTCATCAGGTGTTAGAAAACCGTAATCAATGTTTGCATAATTATTCTTTTTAGAAATAGAGAGATTAGGGTTTAGAGTAGTATCGATCGATGTAGATACAGTTACATCGATCGATGGCAGAGTAATTTCTGCAGAATTTGTTCTTGAGATGATTGCTCTTCATGGATTTTTCTGTTGATGTAGAAGGAAGAGTGTTCATCTTATTTGCTTGTGTGTTTGCTCTGATGTGTGTAGGTGGTTTCGGAGGTGCAAAACGATTTATATAGGTATCTGTAAACCTAGTTAGGGAGGGAATATTCTCCGCTCCTGAATTTTCGCTGCGGCGCGAATATCGATCGATGTTCCTTTACTGGTGTCGATCGATGTGAGCGGTTGTTTTGCTGGACGAGGGTGGGTATCGACCGATGTGGAGTGCACAGCGTCGAACGATGTTGGAAACGTGTTGGTGAAGTTGTGTGTTTCAAGTCTTTCATCCTGCAAAGACATTTCTATTGCACGTTCTTTCCAGTAATCCTCATCGTATTCCTCGGTATGTTCCTCATGAGGTGAAGTAATTACAGTGTCAACTGCAAAACTTTCATGGAAACCACTGTCTGCCCAACTGCCTATGGAATAATCATCATGTCCTCTCCTGGTTGGAGGTTGGAAGGCAAAATGTTGGTGGCAATGATTAGGTGAAGTGAAATGGTCAAGTGGGTGCATTACGTTTAGTGACGTGTTGTTGTGGTCATCGGTCACCATTGACACATTGGAATCGATCGATGGAAAGGTTGGGGTGTCGATCGATTTCGAGTACTCTGTTTCGTACTCCGATTCATACTCTGCTCCACAATGGCATGCGCCAATGAAGCCGAGTTCTTTCCCATAATCCACAGAATTAATTACCCTTCTCTTAGGTCGGATGGGATCGTAGTGGATGTTTGGGTCTATGAGCGTTAGACACAATTTGTTTTCATTCATGTCACATACAACTCCTACTGTAGCTAGGAAGGATCTTCCAAGCAGAAGTGAAGAGTTCAAGTTAAGCTCGATGTCTAAGACATGAAAATCTACAGGGACAAGGGCATTACCAATCAGTACCTCCAGATCTCTTATGATGTCTCCGAATTGTTTCTCTGAAAGATCCACGAAGGTGAAGGATTCTGTTGAGGGTTCGATGGTCAAACCAAGCTGGTCCGCCATGATCCGAGGGAGGATACTACCCGATGCTCCTGTGTCACACATTGAATGGGGAAATTCAACACCCTTGACTATGCATGGTATTGCAAACTTCCCAGGATCACTCTTCTTCGTCAATGTGATCCTGTGTTTCATCTTTCCTCTGACTTGATGAAACATTCTCCTAATGTCCTCCTCAGTTACCTTTGTTTCTCTGAAGAACATCCACAACCGGTGTGTGAAGTAAGCTTCATCAAAAGGTTTTTCGATTGGGATTCTGAGGACTCGTTTAGTGAAACCATCCATCTCCTTAACGTTAGCTTCCCTCTTAAGGTTTTTAGGAATTTTCTCCTTCTTTTTCCTTAACCTTCTCCCTTCAGATTCTTGTTCTTCTTGAACAGGTTCTGTTGAACTATTTAAAGGGTTGGGTGTTGGTTCGGGTGGGTTTGCTAATGGTTTAGGTGGTGGTCTGAGTGCATTGATGTAATCATTATCGATTGAGGGTAACCGCACTCGGTATGTCAGAGGTGCTTGTCGATCGATGGGAGGTGTGTTGTGACGATCGACGTCGGACTCTCTCTGTCGATCGATAATTGAGTTAACCGATCGATCAATTTTTTCATAGAAAGGGGAGGGTGGGTGAGGATGCTTAGCTGCGAATTCTTCATGAGTTAAAATTCGAACCGCATTGCATTCAGTCGAATCGGCAGACGACGTCGATCGATGTCTGGAGCAATCCGTCCATCGATCTTCATCATGGTCTGTCGATCGATGCGAGTTCATCGACATCGGTTGATACCATTGGGATCCGCCAAGACTCATGGAGCTTTCGATTTCAAAATCTCCTTCCTCAAGGTTTTCATTTCTCACCACTTGCCAGAATTCATCATCTATGATGACATTTACGTGGTGTTTCCCTTTTTTGGCTCCTGCTTCTCTAGCAAAAGCTTCTTGCCTCTTAATAGTCTCGCCCGTCTGAATTACTTGGGTTTCAAGTTTTCTCACCTGAGTCCCTAAGGTCTCGATTTTTGTGTTCAGATTGTTGTAGGCAGAGTCTATCTTACCGTTGAAATCCACAGTGATTTGTTGTTGTCCCAACAGTACTCGATCAAGAATTTCTTCGATCTTGCTTTCCTGAGTTTGGGGTGGTGGATTTTGATAGTAAGAGTTCGAGCAGCTCTGGCTGTTGTTGAAGGGTTTTTGAAATTGTGAACTTTGGTTACTTCTTTGGCCATTTCCAAAGAAGTTTCTGTTTCCGCCCTGGTTTCCAAATTTTTGGAATCCGGTACTTCCGATGTAGTTCACATCTTCTTCTCCTTCGGTATCTGCTACTTCTCCTTCAGCTGAACATACTTGCTTCCTAAGAAGTTCGTGCACCACATCTAACTTAGCTCTTACTTCGTCCATCTGTTCCTTCCCGATAGAGGCTACAGACTTCTTTCGTTCAGAGTCAGTGTTTTTGGTGCTGCTGCTGTTAGCAAGGTTTTCGATAAGTCTCACAGCTTCCAACGGATTCCGAGTAGTGAAGTTTCCTTCACTCGCCGTATTAAGGGCCATTTGATACTGTAAGGCGAGACCTCGGAAGAAAGTGCTTAGCAGCTGCACTTCGTTAAATCCGTGGTGTGGACAGTCTCGCTGGAAAAACCTAAATCTAATCCACGCATCTTTGGAGGACTCTCCAGCCTTCTGCGAGAATGTGGAAATTTTGTTCCGAAGTTCTTCAGCGCGCGCCTCATCGAAGAAGTTTCGTAAGAAAGCATTCTTGATGTCGCTCCAGGATGTTAAAGATCATGTGGGTTGCTGCCTAAGCCAGTGCATCGCTTCTCCATTCAGCGTGTATCTGAAGAGCTTGCACAGCAGGTAATCTTCGGGGACTCCTTCCATTCGAATGGCAGCGATTAGATCCTCGAACCGTTCCAAATGGTCCATAGGGTGCTCGTGCGGTAACCCAGAGTAGGGTATCTGCGACACGAGAGTGTAGTATTGAGGCTTCAGCTCGAAATTCTGCTTCTGGATCTCAGGAAGTCGAATCGCTGATCTGTTGGAATAGTACTCATCTGGGCGATTGTAGTCGGCCAGTGGTTTCGATCGAGCCTCCTCATCTACAGGTTGAGCAGTTCCTGTAGCATCAGCATCAGGGATTACAGTTCCCTGAGCATTTATTTTCTGACATGTTGCATTACGCAGATGACTGGCCTGGTCATACAGGTTTCCGTTCTCATCCTGAGTTAGAATAATAATGTTTACCATTTTTGACGACACGTTATCGATCGACGTACACAGTGTAGTATCGATCGTTGTCGGACGACTGGGATCGATCGACGATGAAGGTCTGGTGTTGGTCGACGGTTGGTTGTGCGTATCGATCGACGACGAAGTGGTTGCGTCGAGCGATGTGGAACGTTGACCTCTACGGATGGTGCGTTCCAAATGAGCAGGATCGTCTGAGAACAGTAAGTCTTTCTCCTTGTTGCTTCTGGTACCGCTGGGCATGCACCTGAAAAGACAAGAAAAAGAAAGATTATTAGAAAAGGGGGTAAAGAAAAGAATAAGAACTAATAAAACTAAATCTAATGGCGATTAAAACTCCCCGGCAACGGCGCCAAATTTGATACCACTCAAATTATCCTAAGGAGTGTTACTCTCATCAAAAGAGGTTCAGATGTAGTACTTAGGGATCGAATCCACAAGGAGCTAGGGAACAATTAAACCTAGTGTTTATTAATCCTAAAGGTTGTAATGTTTTAAATAAAATAGCAATAGTGACTAGCGAGTAAATGATAAATGTAACTTAGGTTGGAAATGATATTAGATGCAGGGCCACTATTCAGGTGTTGGAGATTATAATTACTATAGATGCCTAACTGTTGCATGCATGATATATTAGAGCTCATTCGCTTAACTGAGTGATCAGCTGTCGCATGTACCACTGGTTAACAGACTAGATCTTGTGTCTCACCGGTTAGATGCAGACACAAGAGAGTGTCGATCGATAGTCTATTAAGATGTCGACCGATACACTTTTGCCAACATCGATCGATTGTCAGTTGAGGACATCGATCGATGGGTTCTAGCCAGGCCTATGCGCGAGTATGAAAATGCTCTACTAAGATTCTAAATTGGCGGTTAACCCTCTCTAGCAATCCTAATATGATAGATAGATGTCAGGATGGGATAACAAGGGTGCTTGAATATGCAATCCTATGATCATGTTCTAGTTAGCTAGGCTAAAACAGGCAATGAGTACAAATCTATCATGAATATCACAACAAGGCAGATATATAGTTTGGGGCTAATCCCACAAACCTATCTGAACCCTGGATCTAACAGTTGAACTACTCAGACATAGCAAAGCAATTCATATCAGTGGATAATTAGAAACTCATAGAATAGATGATAGGGAAAATGAAACAAGGAGTTCCAATCACAAGTGATCTTCTCTCCCAATGAAACTTGTAACAAAACTAGGTCTAGAAAAGAAAAAGCTGTTTCTGCCGTCAAACACTTAGGCAGTATATATTATACTAGGTTAAAAACTCGTCAGGGCATTTTGGTAATTTGGCTTGGCCTTGGTTTTTAAGTCTGCTGAATCCAAAATGTCGCGTCTGGTGTCTCGACATCGATCGACAGTACATTGGTAGATCGATCGATATTAATCTTCATCTGTCGAGGCATTTCCTGATATCGATCGTCAGCACTGATGCGTATCGATCGATTATTCTTCCTCTCGTCGACCTCTAAGTGGTCAGCTCGGGTGAAATGTCCTTTATGCTCCAAAATACTCCAAAGTCATAGCTTTACTCCGAAATGCACCTGAACCTGAAAACATACCTAGAAGAGTAGAAAACATAGATATATATATATAGTAAAACAGTAATATACCGTGGATAAAAATGGGTCAAATCCAGGGTATAACATATATCATACTCGCGCATAGGCCTGGCTAGAACCGTCGATCGATGTCCTCAACTGACTATCGGTCGACGTAGATAAAGGTGTATCGGTCGACGTCCCAATAGGACCATCGATCGACACTCTTTCGTTGTCAACATACTAACCGTTGAGACACGAGATCTAGCTTGTTAACCAGTGAAACATGCGACAGCTGATCACTGAGTTAAGCGGTGGAGCTCTAACATATCATGCATGCAACAAATAGGCATCTATAGATATTATAATCTCCAACACCTGAATAGTGGCCCTGCATCTAATATCATTTCCAATCAAGTTACATTTACTATTTACTTCGCTTGTTACTATTGTTATTTCATTTAAACATTTACAATTCTTAGAATTAATAAACACTAGATTTAATTGTTTCCTAGCTCCTTGTGGATTCGATCCCTAAGTACTACATCTGAACCTCTTTTGATGAGATTAACACTCCTTAGGGTAATTTGAGTGGTATCACTTGGCCAAAGCTTGGTCGCTACATAGCGACCAAGCCATGCGCGTGCTTGGTCGCTGTGTAGCGAACGAGCTTGATCTAAGCTTGGTCGCTGTGTAGCGACCAGCTCGTGCGCGGACCGGTTGCTACACGACAACCTTGTTTGAATCTTTCTCCGATGTTTCGTGATTGTGTTTTCTCCGCAAAATTCTTCGTAAAAACAAATCTTTTTCGAAGATTTATTTTTCGTAAAAAATTTCTTGCTTATTTTATTTTACGGACATTTGAATGTTAACTTCGTCATAACCGCTTTTGACCCCAACAGTTAGCCCCTAGCTCGTTAGAATCGTGGATCGCAATGAGATTCTAGCGCGCGGTTTGGCGAGTTAGGCAAGATAGGCGTATTGGACAAAGTTGACATTCAGAATTCCGCGGAGGCACATTCGAGAAAATATATATATTAATATAAATCGAAATCCTAAGCTCATTCTTTTATACATAGTGAGCCCCCATCTTTCATTTTTCTCACACCTTCCTTCCTTTCCTTCCCAAATCCTCTCTAGCTTCTCTCCTAAACTATAGCTTTCAAGATGTCTTCTTCCCAAGGTGATAAGAGAAGTTATGACGTTGAGATGGGCCGCCAATTTTTCGGGAGGTAACTTTCCATCGGTGATGTAGGCTCGATGGCGTATTTTAGCCGTAGTCGGATTGTTCCGATTTCTCCTCCGGCTGTCCTGCGACCTCTTCTACATCATCGTCTTGATCCCTGATGAGGTTGTTGACGATTGGTGGCCTGATACTCGGGTGTTCGATGAATTCGACCGGAATCACTCTTTTAAGACCTGGGTCGGAACTCGATGCCAGGGCCGCGAGTGCATCGGCTTGAACGATCTCAGAACAGGGGATTCGCGTAAGAGTGAAACAGTCAAATTCTTGGGCTAGATTCTGGACCAGTTTGAGATACGCATTCCTTATTTCGTCTGTTGCTTCGTATTCTCTGCTATATTGACTTGCGACTAGCTGAGAAGCGCAGTAGGCATGGATGTTACGTATCTTCAACACGTAGCCCGACAATGAGTGCTTCGTACTCGGCCTCATTTATGGACGCGTGAAATTCCAATCTGAATGATTGTTCTAGGATTTCACTGGTTGGGGACGTAAGCTGGATTCCGATGCCCGATCCTTGCTTAGATGAGGATCCGTCGACGTGAAGAAGGCAGGTTAAATTTGGCTCCTTGTTGGTCAGGGTCCCCGTTGGTAGTTCGACTAAGAAGTCTGCGAGTACTGAGATTTCGCACTTGTTCTCGGTCGATATTCGATATCGTACTCGCTCAAATCGACTGCCCATTTGGCTAGTCGGCCCGACTGACTAGGGCTGTGCAAAATCATCTGTAGAAAGAAAGTCGTGAGGATGACGATTGTGCGTGATTGGAAATATGGTCTTAGCTTTCGCGCCGATGTTACGACTGCGTATTCTAGTTTTTCCATCAACTGATACCTTGACTCAGCATCCAGCAAAGTTTTGCTTATGTAAAAAATGGGTTTCTGTTTGCTGCGTTCTTCCCTGATCAGGACGCCGCTCACAGCCGTTGCTGATACAACGATATATAAGAACAAGGGTTCTCCTTCGACAGGTTTTGCGAGAACCGGAGGAGTGGCCAAGTATCATTTCAGCTGTTGAAAAGCGTTTTTGCACACTTCTGACCATTCAAATTTTTTATTCCCCCGCAGGATATCGTAGAAAGGTAAGCACTTGTCCGTCGACCGTGAGATGAATCGGTTAAGTGCTGCGACTCTACCGGTCAATCTCTGGACTTCCCGTTTATTCTAGGGTGAAGCCATCTCGATCAATGCATCGATCTGTTTTGTATTAGCTTCGATACCGCGGTATGTCACCAAGTAACCGAGGAATTCTCCCATTGTTACGGCGAAACTGCATTTTGTCGGGTTGAGCTTCATATTATGGGAATTTAGTTGTGCGAAACATTCCTCAAGATGAGATACGTGATCTCTTGCCCTGAGGGATTTGACGAGCATTTCGTCGATATAGACCTCCATTGTTTTACCGAGTTGTTCGGAGAACATTCGGTTCAACAGTCGTTGGTAAGTTGCGCCGGCGTTTTTGAGGCCAAGGGAAATACCTTGTAGAAATAAGTTCCGCGATCGGTAATGAATCCGGCTTTCTCGCGATCGTCGGGATTCATCAAAATTTAGTTGTAACCCGAGAAGGCATCCATGAAGGATAGGAGTTTGTTTCCTGCTGTTGCTTCAACCAGTCAATCAATGTGCGGTAAGGGGAAACTATCCTTCCGACTGGCTTTGTTAAGGTCAGTGAAGTCTACACAGACTCGCCACTTCCCGTTTTTCTTTTTGACTATTACGGGGTTGGCGAGCCAGTCTGGGTATCTTACTTCTGTTATCGATCCGATTTTGCGTAGTTTTTCGACCTGGTCATTCACTTCGGAAGCGCGTTCGGGTCCTAGCTTACGTCTTTTTTTTTTGACTGGTTTGAAAGTTGGATTGATATTCAGTTCGTGACATGTTATGTTAATGTCGATCCCTGGCATATCCTCCGCAGCCCACGCGAAAGTGTTAAGGTTCTTTTTCAGACAGATTATGAGTTCCATCCCCAAAGGCTCGCTTAGATTGGCTCCGATCTCGACTCATCGTTATGAGAACGCAGGTTGGTTCACGTTTTTCTTCTAGGGCCACAATTTTACGGGATTGCCGGAAGAGTTCTGCCGAATCTTGATTTTGGGCGTTTTCGTCAGAGGCCGTTTTCTTTACTTTTCTAGGAATGGTTTGGAGGTCTGGCCTTTTTCGTTTTAGTTCCGCAGCAAAACACACCCGCAATACTCTTGGATTTCCCCATATTACCTCGATTCCGTTAGGAGTTGGGAATTTGAGGCAAAGGAGGAATGTTGACGGGATCGCGCACATGGAATTCAACCACGGCGTACCCATGATAACCTTATAAGACGCTGGACGCTCTACGACTAAAAAACTCTGTGACTTTCATCATGGTCCCGGCTTTGACCGTGAGAAAAATCGATCTGAACGCTATAGTGGTTTCTCCCGAGAGCCCCACTAGCGGGCTAGGATTTTCCACAATTTCGGATGGATCGATCTTCATCTTCTTGAAAGTATCTTTAAAGATTATATCAACCGAACTTCCAATATCGACTAATACTCTACCGATATCGATGTCACAAATCGTTAACTCGATATAAAGGAGATCTTTGCGAGGTTTGGCCTGATCGGCCGTTGCTCCCCTTTGAATGAGATTACGTTCGCACAGGTCGAGGTTCGCATATAGTTTCTAATCGTTGAGTAGTTATTTGCGGGTTAGATTGATCCGTACCCCCCCCCCCCCTTCTTCTAGCGCCAAACTGTGGAAACCAAAATTCGCACTGTCGATTTTCGTTTAAATTTAGGAAAGTAAGAGAACCCTAGTTTCCCAGAGGTCCCAGATATCTGCTAATACCACACGCCCAGCAATCAGAACACGAAACGAGAACAGTAATAAAATAAGAAATCGAAAAAGAGAGCAACATAGTAAGTGCATGGGCTACCAGAGCTGTCAGCAAGATTCCTATTTCTAAAACCCTAAGACGGCAAAAAGCTAATTGAGTCGCAGCTCGTATAATAAAAACTGAAAAAGTTCTCTCCTCTGCCTCTCACCTATGACTCTTTATATACTCGCTCCTAGGTCGGTTTACGCTTTTTTCCTTCTGCCCTTAAGCCATCATAGATTAAAAATGGAGATATTCTGTTTTTCCCGATCTTCGTGATTATCTTTGGAAACTTCAGCTTTATCCATGGAAACTTGACATTTATCCTTTTCTTATGAACCAAGCATAAACCGTCATACGACTTATGGGCTTTTGGTTAAGAAATCGTAAGTGGGCTTTGAGCTGCGTTTTAGGCCTCCTTTGGCCTAGGACCGACCCCTGGAATCCTAGCATGATTATGGACCTTGGGTCCGTAGTCTATAGGTATTTGGACCCTGAGGTCTTTCAAGATTTCGAGAGTTCTTGGGATATCTCGTGAAAGTTTTGTTATAGGACCTATGGGCCTGGACCCGGGTTTCGTGTTAACCCGAAATTATGGTTTCGCAGGGACCGTATTCCGCCTCCCTAGGAGAGACTACTACCGGTACCTGTTGGGATTTTGCATTCTACCGCTCGGAAGCTGGTCACTATCGACTTCCTGGTGCTGCATGCTGTCTCGGCAGAAGCCACTATCATACTTATTAAAGTTTTGCTGGTGTGGATGAAAATCCAAGTGCCAGACTTTACCACTCTACACGTCTAGTCAAGCAGTTGAGTGCTCCCTATATGTCACAGTACTTTGGCACTTTTATATAGCGTCCCCTGTATTGTATAGCCTGGAGCGTTTTAATACAGGTACTTGCACATATGATTTGTGGGGACCCTGATATGCCTTAGGCTATACAGGGGTTTTAGGTAGTATCGACATCATACTCAAGTTTGCGCAGACCCATTCCTGCTTTATGTCACATACCCATTTGTTTTCACGTGGAAATACCACGTATCAGTGAGGTTGAGCTGGGATTCGAAGGTTTCGTGGAACCTGATCCAGCCCTATATGCCCCTTTAAGTATTGTTGCTTTCCTACTACTTTTATAGTCGGAACTATTTCATTATATAAGCTTCGTCCAGAGACTCTTAGCATACATATAAGTAGGAAACCAAAATGCTTAAACAATAGATAATAGAGTAATATAAATTGAGATCCGGGGATCCTAATATAGAATAGTAGGTTGCATGGTGCTCCAAATAGGTAGACTACATTTTACCTTTGCTTTTTGATAGCTCGTGGACTCTGTCCTGTCGTAGAACCTCGTCCCCTTGTTGGGAGGTCTTTGTCTCAGCTTGCTCATCATGGCTCTTGGTCGTATGGTTCATAAGCTGCACAATAAGGAACAAGCAACGCCACTTCCATTTATCAAGGATAAACATCGATGATGGGATGTGTTACCCAATCATAAGGAGCAATCATCGTAGATACACGAATCAGAGACAACCCAACCTCTCAAACTCCAACTCCAACGCCAAATACTCATCTTCGAGAACCGAAAAAAAGTCCATGATGTGACAGTTAAACGCAACTCTGGTGCAAAACAGAGAAGCCATGAAGATGAAGAACCCGAATCAAGCCCTCCAACGAAAGTCGTCGCTTCCGGTAGAGAGAGAAGACAAAGAACCTCCACACATTGACATCAGACCACAGTCACCACCACACAATAGAAGACCAGGATCTGCACACGCCGCCGAGTAATGGAATCTCCAGCGTTACCTTAAGCGGGGACAAAGAAACTGCCCATCCAAGACGCCTCGAGACAAGCCGCTACAACATCACCCGCCGCTACACTACTCAGATCACCACCAAGATGCCTCGACTCTCAAAGAAGAGAGACAAGGAGAACATGACCGCATACAAAACCCACAAACTGAGACAGCTTTGCTTTCCCACCTTCTTCCAGTACCAAAATATCCAAATCTGAAATAAGGAAAATAAATCTGGAAAACAAATCCTCAAAACCGACCTTTTTCCTACTCTGTTGCTGAGATAAACCACTAGAATTTCGTGCATATCGCAAGTTCAGAAACAGAGAAAAATGAGCTTAACAGGAAAAGAACTGAAAGGGGAGTGCTTTCGATGCCGGCTTAACTTGCCGAACGCCGGAACAAGAAGAGCAATTGTTTAACCCAATTCATTTAGTTAATGGATTAGATTAACTCATGATCTATAAAGTGCTCAATCCATTTGGGTTTGAATTGGGTTGGATTAGTTTACCTATGTTGACACCCATAGGATTGGACAACAAATTTGTGTACGTGTTGAACTTTTTATTAATTACAAAAGAAGAAAAAAGATAAGACAGGAAATTTTACCAAAAAAAAGATAAGACAGGAAAATGTTCGTAAGGCAAACTGGCGAACGAAAAGTAAAAGAAAATACCAAAACTATGAGTGTGATTGATAATCACAATAGAGGATAAATAAACAGAGTAAAAGGTACTTTAGCTCAGTTATTCCACTTTTTGTCCAATCAGATAAAACTTGTTTTTCTCCTATTTACGCCAAAAGAGAGAAAGCCAAAAGAGAGTAAACGTAGGGTAATTTATTCCTCTTACATTTGCCAGAAGAAAACTCTTACTCTGAATTTTGCTTTTTCTTTTCCTTCATATTCCACCTATTTTTTCACCTTTTTCCACCCTTAAATACATATCACAGCCTATAATGAAAGGAAAGGAGGAAGACGAAGATTTTGTGGTTTAAGAATCAATGAGACCAGAACTGAAACTTGTGCTTATTTACTCAATTTGTTGATCGGAATCGATGTGGCCGAAGATATCTGGACAGTTATCCCATGATCCTCTCTCGCGGGCTTCCCAGTACCCTCCTTTGTATCGGTAAGCCTCGCTTCCTTTCTCTTTCGTGAACCACCTCGGCTTCCATCCTCTCTCCTGCATCTTTCTAGCCTGTGAAGCTCGCACACGAACCAGTTTATATAGCATGTCAATTTTTTATGTGAAAACTACATAGACCGAAATAAACCCAAATTGACCGATTAACAATTTTCATTAATTTAATGTTAGAAGTCAAACTTTAAAAAAAAAAAAAAGAACACCACATTTCATTATCCAGAAAAAATAAAGAGAAATTAGGGTGTATATACACCATTTCGACCATAATTTGCAAACTGCCCGATGACACTATTGACAAATCTACGATCCAATATTGCCCCTGCCCAAACTCTCCTTTCCTTCTCTCTCTTTCCCTTTCTTGTGTCTCCACATTTCTCCAGACCAAATAATCTTCTTTTTTTTTTCTTTCGTTCTTCTTCCATTCCATATCTCTATCTCTACCCAAAAATAAAATTTACTCTAAAGCAATATCACTTTGGGATCCATTTCTAATTTTGTACTTAACCTTCCAGATCAACGTCAACGATGTCACTCATGCTACTCCTACGGCGGCGATTACGCGACTTTGACCATCTCCGGTGATAAGAAATCCACCCTTGTTTCCCCGCCTCCCGAATCCGATTCAAAAGTTAGAGAGTTTGAAACCCAGAATCCGAACCATGGTGAGAGATCCAATAGTTACTGACAGGATCCGGTGGCAAGAAAGTCAAGATTAACAACCACCACACAGCGATTGGTGTGGAAACAGAGATGGATTTTGTAAGAACTCGGGAATCGGATCTTGGATGTTAGTCGTTTGGTGAAGACCACAATGAAGATGATGGAGGTGCTAGTCCAGTAT
The DNA here is from genome assembly GCF_000309985.2 of Brassica rapa. Taxonomy (NCBI): domain Eukaryota; kingdom Viridiplantae; phylum Streptophyta; class Magnoliopsida; order Brassicales; family Brassicaceae; genus Brassica; species Brassica rapa. The sequence goes on along the minus strand of NC_024803.2, from coordinate 20,002,808 downwards.
AGAGAGCAGGTAAATATTTGCTTAGCTGTTACAATTTATTTTAAAGATATTTAAAATGATTTATAAGATGTTAATAAATAGCGACATTAGTTGATACATAGTTTGTTAAATGATATGAAATTGGTTACCGGTCTAACAAGTCAAATAACATTGCACGTCAAAACTTAGCAGTTACATTTTATATAATATATGTTTCCATTAACCGATACATGTTTAGTTAGCTGTTATAAATCATGTTATCGTTTCTTAGGGGGGGTTAGTGGGGAGATAATTTACACTGATTTCAAAAGTCAAGAGGATTTTAATTCTGTAAATATTTTCATTGATTCTGACAATATGTCTTCCCATATTTATAGAATCCATATATTTTTTTGGTTTGATTGGCGATGACTTATTGTGATTTATATTAACTTTTGTCTACTATTGTTTATCCATTTTCCATATAATATATTCAAAATAAGGTATGTTCAATTGTGTATAAAGAAAATGAGCCTCCTAGAATTGTTCTTTGCTTTTTATTCATCATCAAAGCTCGCAAGATAATACAAGTCTCCGGTTCTCACTTTTCTTATCTTTTTTTTTTATGATCTATTTCTCTGTTTTTCATTATATCATGTCTTAAAATGGTTTGATTTTTATATATGTTGCTTTCAAGTTTACGTTTGGTTTCATTATTTTATTTGTTTAGACTAGTAGCAAGAACCTTGATGTTTACCTGTTTGTTTGTGATAAATATTTTTGTGTGTATGTTCTTACTAATATTGATTAACTTCACATAAGATTGCAATGGGTGATAAACAGGAAAAAAAAATCAGTATAACTTATGGAATTCAGAGGAAACCAAGGTTTTAATGGAATTCAAAAAAATCAGTAGCTTACTCACAACTATTTATAACTCATTTTCATTTGTGATGGTGCTATTTTATGGATTTATCATTTTGATGTGATGTTGTCTGACTGTCGAATCTCTTTCATAATATTTCTATGGATAAAAAATTCTGGGTTTATCATTTTGATGTGTTGTAGTGTGACTGTGCACGGAATCTATTTCATAGTTATATATATATATATATGCATGTTTGATAAAAGAGATTATATGAAATTGATAATGCTTCTCACGTATCATATTTGCATGTTTGATAAAAAAAATATTGATTTTGTCATCTCAACTTTGGGAATACATGGGTTAACTCTAGTATTTTGAAAGTTGTGAGTAGTGAGTTAAAATGTAATGAATCATTGTTTCAATAACACCATAGTTTAATAGAATTACAAAATCTAAAAATACTTAACTTTTTGAATAACAAAAGATTTATATAGAATTGTAAAATCACCACACCAATAACACCAAACTTTTTAGAACTTTAAGAATCATGTTACCAATAACACTAGAATCTTTAAATTCTTCAACTCTTTAAAAATCAATCTCCCACTAACCCACCCCCCCCCCCCACCCCCCCCCCCCCCCCCCCCTTAAGTTGGTTGTCAAGATATTAAGAATACATATCAACACCTGATTATTAATTTGTTTTTTTTATAAGAAACATTAGTTCTGTTTATACTGGATATCGATTCGGTCTAACCGTGTTTTTTCTGTCTTTAGTCTGGTACACTATAATTACCATTCGAAATTCATATTTATTTTGTTTTGTTCACTTGAAATGTGTGAGGTTTTATTGTTTTTTGGTAGAAAACCCAAAATTATTATTATTTGTTTGGTTTCATGTTATATGCATTTTAGGCTGTTTTGATGTCTAACCAATGGTTTCATTTAAAAATTTCTAAACGAATGAAAAATCAAACTAAATATAAATAATAGTTGAAGAAAAAATACATGTAATATTATTTTTGTTGTTTGTAAAAACAAATTAAAATGACATTTTAAAATTATGTTCATGTGTATAAGATTATTTAATATTATTTTTCTGTTTGAAATTTCGTATATGTTAGACATAGTATAAAATCTGTATATTTATAATCATTGAAATTTTTTATTGAGTTTAATAATATAAAATTTATTAATAGTATTTTTATCTAATTTATATTTAATCGTTATTTTAATTTAATTTTTCCCTAACTCTAATATAATTTATATAGTAAAATAATTAGATTTTGAATGAATACTGATATTTCAATCTTTTTATTTCTATGTTATTGTTTACAGAAATGGATATTAAGAAAATACACAAATAAGCCCATTTGTAGCTTTTAAACCCACCATACAATAATAAAAAAATGTGCCATGAATATTCGATTGCTTTTGTGTGATATCTGACCCATTACAAAAAAAATCAGTTTACTCATACCGATTAAGAAAAAAAACTTTACCTTCCATTCGGCCATTTACCGTCTGCAGACTGCATCTATTTGAAGAAAGAAAATCAATCACCGGCTTGTTAAGACAAACATCTCGCCTCCTCTCCGATCCGTCACATCAGCATCCTCTTAATCGGTGATGAGATCAACCTTTACAACGAACCTCCTTCCACGATCGATTTTACTTTCGTGCAGTCATGGAAGAAAATCACTAACATGGACCTACCGTAGACTCCGTCTTCATTCATGAAACCTAGTCCTTATACTGTGTCTTCGATTCTGACGCAACTATTCGCCAACTTCGTCCTCCCTTAAGCATCTGAAATTTCCGAGATAGAGGTCAGTTTCCCATTTTAGTTTCTTAGCTTTGATCATCATTTTGTTCTATTAGTATGCATCTGGTTGTTTGATTTCATCTGTCAATACACCATCTAGATCAATGCTATTTTAAACTGCGAAACTTAGATTTCGAAATGGAAGGTCTTCGAAGACTAAACCATTCGAATAACACCCTACAAAATAAAAATAAAAAATAGAAATTTAGAAGAAAAAAATAAAGCATACAACATTTATAACATTTCGTTATATGAAAAGTAAAGATGCATTGGAATCTATTAGAACCATCTCAATTGTTATAGTACCAGCAGAAGAATACTGCTTCTACAGACGAATGATGTTTAACCCTAATTTTTCGCATTGACTTAAATGGTTTTAAATCAGACACATAAGTTACCGCAGCCATTATAGGAGAATGAGATAAACTTGTTAAGGTTTCGGGTGTAGTGAATAAATAAAATTATGTGGAGCAGCGAGTTTATATAGGTTTACTAATAATTCAATAAACGTGGTATATCGGTATAATATCGTATTAAATGGCAAATATTTTTACCTTGCCAATCACTCTTAGATATATAAATTGCCATAACAAAAAAATATGAAACATATATCATTTAATATAATTAATTTACCTTGCCAATCACTCAAAAATATAAATATTATCCAAACCTTAATGCTAGCCGGTTTAATTCGGGATGGGTACAATTCATTGATATCGGTTTAGAATTCTTAACCATATTATTAAAATTCACGTGTAATAAAATTGTAGTATTTCATTCGTTTTAAAATTCACGTGTACTACGTGACAGTGACTCGTAGAGCATGCTTGACAATGGGAGACTGTAGTAAAAACTCTTATAGTTTGTATACAACTTGTTTTCATTTGTGTCAAAACTGTTATCGTTTGTGAAAAAAAAATGCTACAATGGCATTCATTGATTTGAGACTGTTCACGATACAAAGGAAGAGTGTTTTGTAGAGAATGGTTGACAGTGTGAGACTGATGTAAAAACTGCATTAAAAAAATAGATGAAGCTTTGTGATAGTAAAAACCAGGCCATTGTTTCATTCTTCCTTATAGACAATGCCATGGCTACTACAATAGATGATGCTTGCAGTAATAGTTCTCATTGTTTGTGTAAAAAATTTTGGGTTTGCATTATCTTTCTACTATTAACAATGCAATAGTTTGCTTCTTCCTTATAGACCGTTGATGCTCGAATGTTCTCCTCTGCTTCTCTTCTCCGCTCTGTTTTTTTTTCTAATAAACGTTTCAGCCAAGTACGCTGCAAAGTAAGCATATCATCAAGGCTCACGCTCTCTAACTGCTGATCGATTACATTCTAGCTCAGTTAGATCTTTATATCTTATGTTATTAAGCCATTGTAACATCCCAAAGAGGAAACTGAGAGGTATGATTGATCATCTCTCGTCACTCGGCAAAAGAGTTACACTGGCTTCAACGATCTCCCTATTATCCCACATCAGAAAAGCAATGATACTCTCGAACCGGACACATGTTCCCGCCGTGACCCAAACATTGTGTACGCTATGACTGAGTGTCTTGTAAAGAATTGCCCACGCTACAACGTGAGAGTGACGTGTATAGAATGCTTGACAATGTGAGACTGTTGTATAAGCTATTATAGCTTGTGTACATAGATCGTTTGTGTGAAAACTGTTATCGTTTTATCTTCAAGTATATCATGATTCAAACTTGATAGTTATCACAAAATGTGCTTATAAATAGTTGGCTTTTACTGACGAAATTGTCTTACGTTCACGTCTTGTTTATGTAAGTTTTACAATGATAGAACGTGGTTATGTTTATTTAAACCAGATTAGGAAACTAATTTTCTTAAACAAAAGCGAATTCTCGTGAGAAGCGTTACCAAGTCGATACGTCACCATAATTAATTTCAAATGACTGTGAAGCTGACACGTGGACAATGTTGTGTGAACGCATTAAAGTCAATGCTTCTCTTTTAATATATAAGGGATATAATATTGCACATCAAAACTTAGCAGTTACATTTTATATAATATGTTTCCATTAAATGATACATGTTTGGTTAGCTGTTATAAAACATTTTATCGTTTTTTTAAATTGGTTGCCAAGATCTTAAAAATACATATCGACACTTGATATATATATTTTTAAATGGTAAAAAATAGATTATGGTGCTAACTTAGTAGTTTGTTTATTCAACTGATATATTCTTATCAGTTAACAATTATTGTATTATATATAAATCAAACAATTGTATAATGTTTCAGCTTAGCATTAAATGTATATTGTTAGCATATTAATAATTGCAGATTGTGGAGTCGGTAAATTCTTTTGGAAGGTTTGGAGTTTTTTTTTTGGTTAAATGGAAGGTTTGGAGTTTAAGAAGAGGAAAAGGTGACCGTATGATTGATTAGTGCCATAAACAAAATAAGTGTTGATTTGGATATTTAAGAAGAAGATCTATTGATTTGAAATGAAAATGGTGAGAACATTGGGAAAGAAACAGAAAGATGATAGAGATGTGAGTTCTGAGAAAGAAAGATAAAGAAGATAAAAATTTCGGGCAGGGGTAAAACGGGAAACGGGGAGACAATTGTCTACAGTGAATGTTTGTTTTTAATGGTTTTGGGTAGTTAGCAAATTTTGTTCCCATTTGTGTATATCTAGCCAATTATCTCAAAAATAAACCCGTAGTGAGTGAGACTTGTATTACCTGACGTTGTCGCTGTTCCAGCCGCAACTTCTCTGTGTTGGCCATTTCAAACTCACTGTTTTCCAGATACCTCTGGTCTGGTCTCAGCCTTGAATCTGTTGGTGGCAGCTTCTCCTACATCCATATCTCATTCAAGTTGGAATGTCTCACCGCAACACAATTCATAGACATTATTAATTCTTTACAGCATTCACCTTCATCCCAGGTGTTAGCTCGTTCAGCGTGACTGCGAAACGTGTTAGATTATACTTTGTTGCGTTTCCAGGGGGTTTTCTCCATTTCCAGAGAAGTTGAGCTCCTGACATATCTTCGCTCAATTTCCCCTTCCCAGAACAATCACCCATCACATAGTGCATGCTCTCCTCCCATTTCCCAAACATCGTTGCCATTGTTTTCCCACTCTTGTCTTGAACTATACCATGAACCTGTCAAATACTCATATTCGTAATACATTGATCAGGATAAAACCAAATGCCCACTCCTAAATTATTCATCAAGTGGTTGGTACCATATCGAATGAACATACCTGGTGAGGATTTCGGTCAATGATCGACTGCTCTTTGAATTTAAGTTTACAAGAGTATTCAGCACTTCCTTCAATACGCATAGTACCATAGTGATCACAGTAAAGTTTACCAAGTATGAGATTGTATATCGATGTAGTCACCTACGAGTAGAGATATGGTTATTAGTAACAAAGAACACATACAACATCATTATCTGCTTAGTAAATTTTGACGGGTACCTTACTCCACTGAAGGATTTTTCCATCATCAAATTGCAGAGTCAACACACCAACAGGATCAAGCTGAATCCACCGACCCCAAAACTTACTCTTCAGATTGCTGTCTGCCCAGAATTTCCATCCCGTACCATCGCAATGGCATGCCACAACCATAGGATGATGACTGACCTGACACCATATAACCAGTAAGAGGTCTGAATAGCTATAGCTGAAGAGTAAAATACACATAAAAATACATCTGTATGTTGTGAACCAAAACCTTTTCGGAGAAAAATCGAAGTCCTTTGTCTGGATAATCTGCCTCGTATGTTTCACCTAGCACTGGGTTAAAAGGTTTGCAGATTCTTCCTTCGGTTGATGCATACCCAGATACAGCAAAAGCAGCGACATTAAGAATCCTCATGAGGGTATTTCCCTGTTTCAAAAAAGATAGGCAATGTTACCATAATGGTTTTTAAAAAAATTGTAAAAGCGTCCATATACTTTATACCCTTTTGCCCCATTCAAATGTTCGATCAAGAAGGTATGAATATTCCAAATCCTCAAAACACTCCTGTAGGGAAGATAGTGGCTCGTTGAAGTAAACAGGTAGACAAACTTTTGTGAGATCTTTGCCTATATTGTCTTTGATCATTGACCAAAGGCTAACACTTTTCTCTTTTTCAACAGGATCAGGTAAACTCTTCCTCCTTTTGACGCGCGGATAGTTGAATCCAACAGACTTGATGGAAGGATCAATATCATCTTCTGACCCAAAGCCATCATCATCAGAAGAAAACGAAGAGGTACGAAAGCCAGAACTACTGCTCTTGAAAGAACTTGAAGAAAGAAAGTCACGTGTATCAAAAAAGTGTGGTCTTCCTCATCCGTTTCTGCATCACCTCGTTCATTCTCATCATCAGATTCAGTGGCAGTCCCTTCTGAGATGAAACCTGAACAAAGTCTAAAAGCAGTTAGATGAAATAATCAAATGCTAAGCTAGAGAATAGTACGCTCGAGAACTCACCACTGAACTTCTCATTTCTTAAATCATTGGGACCTTCATTTTCAGTGTGTCTTTGACTCTCATCTACAACTGTGTTCTCCAGATCTTCATTGGAGAAGCACCAACTGGCTCTGAAGTGCTGAGAACTCAGACCTCATAATTTGCTCACAGTCCTGAATAGCTAACTCACTAACTTGTTGAGATAAGCTTGAAGTAGCTTATGATACAAGCTACCTAATCCTAATAGGTTATGTCTATCTATAAGGATTAGGAAATATATTTGTGTTAGTCCTAATGAGTTTAGGATAATTAGAGTCTTATATAAGGAGATACCAACATGTGGTATAACTTAATGTGTTGTGAGCTTTAGATTTGAGTGAGTGCTAAAGCAATAAGAATTGAGGTCTTATTATATCTGTGTGATCAATCTCGACGTGATACGAGTTCGTGTGATTAAGGTTTGATACAATAAGTGGTATCAGAGCTTCAGAAAAAGATATGGGAGAAGTGATTCCGGTGACAATGAAGAAAGAAGGCGGCAGTTCCTCATCCATTAAGTGTCTGATGCTCACCTCGAGCAACTACACAGTATGGGCTATGAGAATGAAGGTAATGTTGAAGGTACACAAAGCTTGGGAAGTAATTGAGACAGAATCTGCAGATAGCGAGAAGAATGACTTGGCTACAGCTTTGTTATTTCAATCTATCCCTGAGGCTCTTATACTTCAAGTAGGAGAACTTGATACAGCAAAAAAGGTGTGGGATGCGATTAAACTGAGACATATGGGAGCAGAAAGAGTAAGAGAGGCACGACTGCAAACGTTAATGGCTGAGTTTGATCGGTTGCAGATGAAAGATTCCGAGAAGATTGATGACTTTGCTGGAAAACTCTCTGAGATTTCATCAAAATCTGCAGCACTAGGAGTCAATATTGAAGAACCGAAACTCGTCCGAAAGTTTCTTAAGTGTCTTCCTAGAAAGAAGTACATACAAATCGTGGCTTCTTTAGAGCAAGTATTAGACCTAAACAATACAGGTTTTGAAGACATAATAGGGCGTTTGAAAGCATACGAGGAACGTGTATCTGAGGAAACAGAACCAGAAGAAGAAAAAGGAAAACTTATGTATGCAAATAGTGAAAGCCAACAAAATCAGTTGTATCAAAACAGCAATGGAGGATCGACAGCTTCTGGTGGCTATCAAAGTCGGGGTTATAACAGAGAGTATAGAGGTAGAGGTCGAGGAGGACGCTACTCTGGAAGAGGAAGAGGACGTGGAAGAAATTTCGACTACTCAAAGATAACATGTTATCGATGTGATAAAACCGGACATTTTGTTGCAGACTGCCCGGATCTTCATCTCAAACTTCAAGAGACACAAGAAGCCGAGAATGATGAGACGCGGAACACAGACGAGCTCATGATGCACGAGCTGGTCTTCTTGAATGAGAAAAACGTAGTCCCCGAGAAGTTCGAGACAAATGCAGGAGAGAATATGTGGTATCTCGACAACGGCGCAAGCAACCACATGACAGGAGATAAACGATATTTTTCATCCATCGACAAGGCAATTACAGGAAAAGTACGTTTTGGTGATGATTCCCGCATTGATATCAGAGGCAAAGGAACGATATCATTCATTGACATGAATGGAGAGTCAAGGAAGATGACAGATGTATACTATATTCCTGCTTTGAGGAGCAATATAATCAGTTTAGGCCAAGCAACCGAAGCAGGTTGTGACGTTCATATGAGTGGCGAGCAGTTAACTATGCATGATCAACAAGGAAAAATACTTGTGACGGCAAGGAGATCAAGAAACCGCTTATACAAGGTCCGTATGGGTATAACGGATGACTTAAAAGCACACCTAACCATGGCAAGCGAATCGAGCAAGTGGCACGCAAGGTTGGGTCACGTAAATCATGAGACAATGAGGTCAATGGCACAACGGAAGCTTGTGATAGGAATGCCAAGTATGAACGTTGAAAGTAAAGTTTGTCAATCATGTCTAATGGGAAAGCAAACAAGACGCGTATTTCCGCAAGCCACACACTATCGAGCCACTGAGAAACTACAGCTGATACATGGAGATCTTTGTGGTCCGATAACACCAAGAACTCAAGCCGGAAAACGCTATATTTTTGTTCTCATTGACGACTACTCAAGGTACATGTGGACTTCTTTGATGTCGGAGAAAAGCCAAGCTTTTGAGACATTTAAAAAATTCAAAAATCTAGTAGAACAAGAAACAGGAAAGAAGATTCAAACGTTTAGAACAGACAGAGGAGGAGAATTTATTTCCGGAGAGTTTAATGGCTACTGCGAGCTATCGGGAATAAAGAGACACCTCACCGCTCCGTACAGTCACAACAGAATGGCGTGGTTGAAAGACGAAATAGGACCTTGATGGAGATGACTCGAAGTATACTAAAACATATGAATATGCCAAACTACTTCTGGGGAGAAGCAACTCGACATTCAACCTATCTCTTAAACCGGATCGCAACAAGAGCACTCAAAGACAAGACTCCTTATGAGCTGTATCACGATAAAAGGCCAAACATCGATCACCTTAGAGTATTTGGATGTATCGGATACGCAAAAGTCGAGAAATCACAGCTGAGGAAGCTAGATGACAGGTCAAAGATGTTAGTGAATCTTGGAACAGAACCTGGATCAAAGGCTTATCGCCTGTATGATCCAGAAAGACGCAGAGTGATCGTGAGTCGAGACGTCGTGTTCGACGAAACAAAGAGCTGGAACTGGGGTAAAGACAGCAACGAACATGAACGAGAAGAGAGTGATGAGAGCTTCACTGTGGCACTTGGTGAATATGGGAACCATGGGATCGAAGAGAAAAATGAAGATAAGTCTAACACGCTTAACAAGCTTGGAGGCACTGAAGCAGAACGCGAAGAAGACGATACAGGAAACCAGAGTAACGAAACAGAGGAGGTCTCGTCTGATGAAGAGGAAGTTTCACAGCCGGCTCTAAGACGATCAACGCGAGTTACGGTCAAACCAAAGTATCTAGAGGATTACCTCTTGTTCGCGTTCGAAGAAGGAGAGAGGCTGTTGATGTGCCTCAATGACGAGCCGGCAAGCTTCGCAGAAGCAAAGAAATCAAAGAAGTGGACGAGAGCTTGTGAAGATGAGATTGAATCCATTATCAAAAACGATACATGGGAGCTGGTTGACTTGCCATATGGAGCTAAAGCAATTGGTTTGAAGTGGGTTTTCAAGCTCAAACGAAACGCAGATGGTACAATCAATAAGTTTAAAGCTCGACTTGTAGCAAAAGGATACGTACAACAATATGGAGTAGACTTTGACGAGGTCTTCGCTCCAGTAGCGCGGTTAGAGACAATACGACTTCTTATCAACTTAGCAGCAGCCAATGGATGGGAAGTACATCATCTGGATGTAAAAACAGCATTTCTTCATGGTGAACTAAAAGAAGTTGTGTACGTATCGCAACCTGAAGGTTTTGAGAAGAAGGGTCAAGAAAATAAAGTCTATAGACTAAACAAAGCGTTGTATGGACTTCGACAAGCACCAAGAGCCTGGAATACAAAGCTTAACAAGATACTTGTCGAATTAAAATTTGACAAATGCACAAAGGAGCCATCGGTATATAAGAAACTAGTAAACGGACATCTTCTTATAGTTGCAGTTTATGTAGATGACCTTTTTGTGACGGGAACAAGCCGAGAAGTTATTGAAGAATTTAAGAAGAGAATGGCATCAAAATTCGATATGAGTGACCTTGGTGTGTTAACATACTATCTTGGAATTGAAGTTCATCAACATGAAGAAGGTATCACCTTAAGTCAAGCTCAATATGCACTCAAGATCGTAGAAGAAGCTGGGATGAGCCAATGCAATTCAGTACAAACACCAATGGAGGCGGGATTAAAGTTATTCAAATCCGAAACAGAGGAAGAGATTGATGCTACAGGTTTTAGAAGAAACGTTGGATGTCTGCGGTATCTACTACACACACGACCGGATTTGGCTTATAGCGTCGGAGTGTTAAGTCGTTACATGCACTCACCAAGAGCATCACATGGTGCTGCGATGAAACAGTGTTTAAGATACCTACAGGGAACAGCAAGCTTGGGCTTAACGTTTCGGCGAGTAGCCTCAAAGATGCCAAGGCTCATTGGATATAGTGACAGCAGCTACAACACTTGTCCTGATGATGGTAAGAGTACAACCGGTCACATATTCTATCTTGGAGAAAGTCCGATTACTTGGTGTTCACAGAAACAGGATGTTGTTGCATTGTCGTCATGTGAGGCGGAGTTTATGGCTGGAACAGAAGCAGCAAGACAAGCCTTATGGTTGCAAGAGTTGCTAAGTGAAGTCACCGGACGTCCATGCGAGAAAGTAACTATACGGATCGATAATCAATCGGCCATAGCTCTCACCAAGAATCCAGTCTTTCATGGAAGAAGTAAACACATACATTCTCGATATCACTTCATACGAGAATGTGTGGAAAAGGAACAGATTGAAGTAGAGCATGTTTCGGGAGAGAAGCAAAAAGCTGATATCTTAACTAAAGCACTAGGGAGAATCAAGTTTCTGGAAATGAGAAGTTTCATAGGAATGGAAGATTTGAGAGAAAAGAATTTCAAGCTTAAAGGGGAGAATGTTGAGATAAGCTTGAAGTAGCTTAGGATACAAGCTACCTAATCCTAATAGGTTATGTCTATCTATAAGGATTAGGAAATATATTTGTGTTAGTCCTAATGAGTTTAGGATAATTAGAGTCTTATATAAGGAGATACCAACATGTGGTATAACTTAATGTGTTGTGAGCTTTAGATTTGAGTGAGTGCTAAAGCAATAAGAATTGAGGTCTTATTATATCTGTGTGATCAATCTCGACGTGATACGAGTTCGTGTGATTAAGGTTTGATACAATATAACTCCTTCATCAACCAACCGTTGCCGGAGCTTCTCCGTGGACATGGTCAAATTGTCGATCGGAGCAATCAATTCACTGTTAGACATCCTTGGAAACATATCTTTGATAGCTAGCAGTGCCTCAACCCAGGTTGCTCAGTCCTCTCGCGTCTCTGCTCGCAAGTGGAGCCTCTTGGTGCCAGTGAATATGGAAAACCTCTTATCATCTGATCTACTCTCCCGTACCGAAGAAACCTCCACATAGCATATATCACACATCCAATTCAGCTCCGCATTTACTATCAAAAAAACAAAAACAATTTATTTTCAGACGCATATGAATCATCAGACGCATATGAATCAGCGTCGCTTCACAATTTATTTTCAGACGCATATGAATCATTATGGGACAAAGTAGAAGCAGACGCATATGAATCATCAGTGGCAAGAGTCTCTTTAACAAGCTCTGTAATACGTGCCAAAACTGTCTCAGCAGCAATTTTCCTCAGCTCACCAGAATCCTACACATAAATTACATTAAAAAGTCATTAACTAAGTTTAAAAAATAGGTTTTTGTTGTTGCATTTGGGCACACCTCTTCAGCAACTAATGAAACAGGTTCATTCTTGAGTTCCCTTTCTAGAACAAGGCTAATCACCGCCTACGACCCTAAAAGAACATATGCTTTGTTTCATTTATGAGCCAATTTAAAAGATGATGAAATAAAAAAAGACAGGGCTAATTAACCATAATCAGCGAAAGTAGCAGGACTATCATCTGATTTGGTCAAAACGTCAGACACCAACAGAGACTTTCTCACTTCCTGTAAACAAAGCAAAACCATTTCACTTGTTAAAGAAACTGATTCAAGAATGTACCCCAAAACAAAAGAAGAAACCTAGGGATGAATTGTTCATAACAAAACATTGACATCGAGGATTCAGCCTCATCGTTAATCAAATTTTCCATTTTTGCATCAATCAAAATCGCAGGAAGTCTCGTACACACATCCAGGCAATATCAACGAGAGAAAGAAAGAAAGAAAGATGATCTCAAAGAGTGATCGTACGTTGCTGAGACGGGCAGCGAGAGAAACAGTTTTTTTCGCAGCACTAAGCATCTCATCATAAGATATTCAAACAGTAAACAAGAGTAGTACGCAAGAAAGTAAGATCAAAATGAAGAAGAAGAAGAAGAAGAAGAAGTCTCTCTCAAAATATGAAGGAAAAACCTCTAGCGACTGACTATGAAGCAACTTCTTCGCGATTTTCACTTATTTATTCACTTATTCTTAATCTTCAACTTTTCATACGTAAATCCCCTATATATTATTTAAGAAGCATTGCAACAATTTTTTTGTAGCCACGTGTCATCACTAGAATAATTCTTAGAATCCTTAGAGAATTATGTTGGTCCATCTAAATATATAATAAGCTTTTTATTAAACCAACTATAAGTACATTATTAATGTGCTTCATTATTTCCTTAAATAAAATTACGGAATTGCCTAATGTGGCTAAAGTATATATGATAATTAATGATTTTAAATAATAAAGATTTGATAAAAATAAGTGTGTATTATATTATATTTGTTTAATTTTAAGCTATTAAAATAAATTAAACAATCATAGTAACCATATAAAAAAAATTTTAAAAATTATTTATATATTATATTTTGATTTTTTAAAAACAAATATAAATTACTAAAACTGCTAAAAGTTTCACATTCAAATTTTGTGATCTATGATTTAAAACTTTTGTTATAACATGATACAAATAATTACATATAAGTTGAAAGTCTCATTTAATAAGTATCAAAAATAAAAAGATATATAAATATATGTATCATTTTAAATTAAACTATATGCCATATAAAAATACATAAATATCTTAATTTTGAGATGTACTTTGAACATTTTTTTGATAAAATTTTTGAAAAAATATTGACAACTTAATTTTTTTAAATACTATAAATTACTTAAACCATTAATCCCACCGTGAAAATTTTGTTATCAGTAATTTAGACTTTTTGCTATAACAGATACAAATGAGAAAAAACAATATGCGCAAAAAGCATCATTTAATATATATTAATATTAAAATATACCATATATATGTTACTATCATTTAAATTTAATTATATACCATATCAAATAGAAAAAATATTTTTTCGATTTATAAAATTTGTTTATATGTTCGCACCAATTTAATTATATAAGTAGTAGATAATGACTTTTTAATTATTCAATATATATTTATTATTTCATAATATGTTAGAAATATATAATATATAAAATAATTTATATATATAATGTTTATCTCGTGCAAGGCGCGGGTCTTAATCTAGTAATCATTATTTAATTTCATTTTTGTAGTTTTTAAAAGAAAATAATATTTTTATTGATGACATCTCTAGTCTGTAAGAGCGTGATGATTGGGGGTTCTTAGGATGAAGTTTTTAGCGGAATATAAGAACTCTTCTCTTAATTTTTAACTAAAAAAACTAAGAACCGGCTTTTAAATAAAATATTTAAGAACCATTTTTTATCTTTTTTAGTTAAAAATTAAGAGACGGGTTCTTATATTCTGCTAAGAAATCCACCCTAAGAAACTCTAATAATCATGCTCTTAACGTTGTAGAAAAGTAGGCATGAGAGTTTCGCTGACGTTGTGTATTTCCTTCTCTTACTATATACTTTTTATTCACATAATTACATTTAGATTTGCCTAACATAATTTCTTAAGTAAAAAAATAACAAGTGCTTTTACCCAAAAAAATAACAAGTGCGATAATCTTCTTAGGATGGGGTTTTTAGCGGAATATAAGAACCTGTCTCTTAATTTTTAACTAAAAAAAGCTAAGAACCGACTTTTAAATAAGATACTTAAGAACCGGTTTTTATCTTTTTTAGTTAAAAGTTAAGAAATGGGTCCTTATATTCCGCTAAGAACTTCACCCTAAGAATCTCTAATAATCATGCTCTTAACGTTGTAGAAAAGTAGGAATGAGAGTTTCGCTGACGTTGTGTATTTCCTTCTCTTACTATATACTTTTTATTCACATAATTACATTTAGATTTGCCTAACATAATTTCTTAAGTAATAAAATAACAAGTGTTTTTACCCAAAAAAATTAACAAGTGTGATAATCTTGTTCTTTCTATTGTTACTATATGCAGATTGTACAAAGCCTTATCTTGTAAGTTACAATCCAAATGAGGAAAACTTAAATAGAAAGACATTTGTAAATGATAATATATGTAATTTGAGCAATCAAAACAATCTATATTATAATGATTGAGTTTTTGGTCTCTTCTTAAGGTGTCCACCTCAGCATTTCATTTATTTTGGTGGGATCCATCTTTGTACTTTTGTTTTAATATATGATCTATTAGTAAAAACTTACAATAAATATCACTTAGCGCAGCGGTTTACACATCTTAAAAAATACTAACAATCCGAGTTTGAACATAACCCATGGGTGTTTTGCATGTTTTTATGGTTAAATTTAATTAAAGTCAATTATGACTTTTACAAGCCGTCTTCCTCTTTAGATTTTTGGGTTTTATGCAATATTGACTCCGACGGCTTATAATTTTTCACGAGTTATACATCAATTTCTTCGTTTTTTTTTTGCCATTTTCATGAAAACATCATGAATCTTTATATATACTACTCGATTATAGGATGAAACGAGTAAAAAGTAATTTTTTTAATAATCCCGATTTTTGGACCGAATCGAGCCCGAGTTACGTTTTTCTGGCATTTTCCGGCCCTCGGTGGTGAATTTTCGAACATGGCTGTGTAATGAATTAATGGTTGTTGGGTCATGTTAATTAACTTGCGGCCTATCGCACCCATTTTCTACATAAGCCTTAAAAGGTAAGGCTGATGCGTCAGACAGACCCAAAGAAGTCTCCTAATCGTCTATTCTTTCTCACCGTCTCTAAACTAGGGCCTAGGGTTCTCCCACTTCATCGCTTAACTCTCACCTCCAATGATAAACCATTACACTCTAAACCATTCTATTCAGTGTCGTGTATCATTGAAACTCTTTAAATTGATAGAATTCCATAGTCCTACTGAAAACTTGATTAATATAACTTTTCTTTGTTGTTTGTTCTACTTTCCGAAGTTGTCCGCTAAGACATGTACGTCATGGAGGGATTCACTAATTTACCAGACTTCAGATCCGAATTAGAACACATTGGTAGTTTTAAGGAAGAGGTAAACAAAATCGTTTACATAGCCGACAACTACATAAACAACCAATGAAAAAGAAACACAGCTTCCTGGACGGACTAAAAGAGTTCGCATAGACCTGAGAGGAGCTCATGGAGATTCATTTTTTATTTATGTTAAAAGATCTCGTCTTGGCCATATTTATAGGGTTATGTATATTCTCTTTCTTTATGTCTAATAAAAGGTTTCACTATTGTTTGGGGTTTCTAAACTGTGATAGATAATTATTTTCTTATACTTGCACAGCTTGCAGATCTACTGAATAGCTAATAATGATGACAATTAGTCAGCAAGTCAGATGTTGAATCTCAGCGAATATGTAGGTCTCTGTCTGACATATTCATGGGAAAAATATTGCTAGATGTCAGATTCATGAAGATAAATCGGAAACTCTTTTAGACGTCCACACATAAGATATGAAATATCAACACATAAAAAAATCACCGGTTATTCTCATATCAACCTAATCAATCTATTATAATATAGATTATATACAACACAGAAAAACAAAAGTTAAAAAAAAAATCTCATACATAAGACTACACAATACATCAATAATGTACCCAGCCCCGCGCTTGCGCGGGGGCTATGTGTGACAACCCGCCCCCTGGGCCCCAGGTTCACAGCCGACCCCAACCCCTCCATTATGAGTTCTCTCTGACTCAATAATTAGGTTGTTGGTGCGTTTGTCGTTACTCGAACCCAAGACCTCACCCTTTAACAGCATTTACATAGGACAAGTTGTCACCAATTGATCTGCTAGAGCTTGACTGGATCTGATGGCGCGCTGGATGGAACGATTGGGTCGGCTAAGTAACTGACTGATGATAAGAATATCCGTTTATTGACTGATTGACTCAATTGATTTACTTGGCTGAGTGAGACGGAATGACCGCATCACTAAGCATACTGTTGCTTATGCCTCCTTGTTTTGGATGCAGATCAGGACAGACCCGTAAGGGTAAAGACATAGCTTGACCGCAAGACTAAGGCATGAAGGAAGGATGGTGGTTTTGGGTAGATATAGGATGAGTTAAACTTGTATTAGGCTATCTGCAAACTCTCTTGTTAACTCGAACCTCTGATTATCTATTCAAAACGTATTATGCTTACTTGATTGTCTGAAAATGAACTAAAACTCGGAAATAATTCTAAGTAAAGAAAAATAGGAAAACAGCCCAAGTCTGATCGAGGAAGTCGAGCCAGACTCGTACTGATGGTACAAAAAAAATGGGTTGGGTCCCTTTAAGTGGTATTAGAACAGATCAATTGGTGACAGCTTGTAATGTGGGAATATTGTTAAAGGGTGAAGTATTGGGTTCGAGTAACGCCAAGCGCACCGACGACCTAATTATGGAGTCAGAGAGAACTCATAATGTAGAGGTTGGGGTCGGTGCTCTGCATGCCTGTGAACCTTGAGTCCACGTGGCGGGTAGTTTCCACGGGACGTGTTGTCACACTATGCCCCTAGTTAAATTGAATGCTGAGGATAGTATCATGTTAAGTTATGCAAGAAATAATGTATGATTGGTCACTCTTCATTATTTACTTTCCCAAAAAGTTATGTTGGGTACATTGTATTTAATTATCTCGATCTTTTTCAAAGAATTTTATTCTAAAGACGTTATGCTTCTTGTTTTCTTTGCAGAGAACGGTAGAGAAGAATATGGTCCTTCTTTCATTTTATAGTTGTATTAATTAATTAGAGACCAGTGTCATTTTAATCGGTATTATTGATTAAAAATAATGTTCAGGAAGACTGGACATAGGAGAAGTTTTAGATGTAATGCAACAACAAAACGTAGTTCTTAACGATACACACTGTCCCCCATCTTTGAAACCCAGCAGTAAACAATGGATATTGCATTTCTTTGCGTCCTCACATGGCCCGTTCGGTATACAGTACTCGCCTATTTAGTTCATAAAAGTTAGCAATATTTAGCTACAAAAATAAATAATCCAACATATGAATATCTAATTGCACTGTCGACAAAAAAAAAGAATATCTAATTGCAAATACAAACAGAACTTTTGCGTCTAATGGCTTTAAGTCAATCTGTTAAAAGTTGTTTGATTTTTGTAGAAAATTTCGAATATTTCTTTGGGAAATCTGTTTTTTTAGAGCAAAAAAAAAGGTAACTATGTCCCTTTAGACTAATCTATACTACTTTATGTCCTATTAGACTATTTTTTTGAAAATGGCAGTAATGCCCTTAAAATTGTAATTTTTTTAAAAAGATAAATAATGAGTTCGACAAGCGGGATCGATCGATCCCGCTTTACAAGTTACAGTGGATCGATCGATCCCGATCATTATTCAGAACAAAAAAACGCGAAATATATACTGATCGACCTGGTCCATTTCACTCGATCGGCGAAGGTCGATTCCTTACATGTGTTAAGGTGATGATTAGAGAAGATTTTGTACACAATCATGGCTTAAATCATATTTTTGGGATAGATTTAGGAATTTTAGGTTTTTGTTATTAATAGATATATGTTGTATTGTTTTCAATTTTCAGGTATGGAGTTGGAGTTGCCTAATCGTTTATACGGTGAGGGATTGGAACCTCAGGTTAAGAAGATTAATAACAGCTGCCGACTAAAACTTCTCGAGTTGCTAAAAGAAAAAATGGAACCAGAATTCGATGAAGTTATGAAAGATCCCATTTTTTCACAGATTATGGTTATGCAGAAGAATGATCTGAAGTTTTCGGCGAGGTTGGTACACTCTTTCTTGTGTAAGGAGTTGATGACAAGCAAGAGACATGAGAAGTGGTTCACTTTCGCTAGGAGACCTCTGCGTTTTGGATTGCAAGAGTATCATGCTGTCACTGGTCTGAAAGTGAAGCGAGAGAATAACAGTGGGTTAGTGACATGGAAAGATGATGATGGTTTTTGGAGCAAGCAGATAAAGACAAATGGAAAAATAAATTTGCAGATCATAAAAAAGAAGCATTTGGAAGAGAGCAATACGTGGACTTGGGTTGATAGGGTGAGACTGATATATCTTTGCGTTATTATGGGTGTGGTGATGGGGAAGGATGAGAAGGTTGCCAAGGTTTTTTTTGTCGCTTTTTTTGTTCTTTTTCTTTTTTTTTCTTTTTTTTTTAAAATCGATTTTTTTAAAAAATATAAAAGTGAATATTCTCAATATTTTGTTTCCATATTTTTAGGAACTGATTTCTTATCCGTAGAATACAATTAATATGTAGAAATCAGTTTCTACAGTTTTTTAGAATTATAGTAATGTTTAGAATTTGATTTCTACATGTTTTAGATTTATAGTAAATCTGTAGAAGTCGGTTTCTACATGTTTTAGAATTAGATTAATGTGTAGATTTTGATTTCTAAGAATTTTAGAATGGTAGGTTAAGCGCGGAATGTGTATTCTACATATTTGTAGAATACTCCTATTTACGTAGATCACGTATTCTAAACATTGTAGATTCAATGAAAAAAGTTGATTTCGTTTTCTACTTCGTAGAATGTCATTTTTACTTTTTTTAGAACATAATCTGAAATTTATAATTTTAACTTTTTTATAACTGGAAAATATACCATTAAGTTCATATAGGTATTTTAACAAATGTTACTATTTTTCCAAATTTTTTTTGTTTGTAAAACTATTTATTAAAATTATTTTCATAAATATTAAAGGGTATTATAGGAAAATATGACACAAAATATAGATTAGTCTAAAGGGACATAGTTACTATTTTTTTACTCTAAAAAAACAGTTTTCCCTATTTCTTTTTCGTTTTAAAACAATCCTCCTATACATTAAAAGAGAAGTCACTTTAGTGATTTCTGCTGACGTGGCACTCATATAGAGCTTCTCAGGAAAATTGTTATAATTCTATTGGTCGATTTTTTAGAATTTTCTTTTTCTTTATTTTTAATCAATCGCTTATGTAGACAGGCCCAAAACTATTGTCGATTTCGTTAAGCCCATATATAGCTATGGGGATAATAATTAAAATTAACTTAATTTAGATCTTAAAATTTAAGGTAAGTCTAAAATCATTTAACATCACTTGCCATATAATCTAAAAAATATTACAAATAACAATTTATGGAAACTAATTCTCGAAATTATATAAAGATTAATAATGCTTTATTTATTACTTTCAATATTTATAAACTATAAAATATAATCAACGAAATTTTATATAAGATAATTATAATAGTTTTATACTATACTTGATGAATTGTATTCGAATATAATTATATAATAACTATTTTAAATATAACAAAATCCAAACATGTTTATTAATATTATTTTTAAATTATTTATCGTTGTTTAAAGAATAAATTTATCAGAATTTTAAAATAACTTATGAATAGTTTAAATGTAAGTTACCTTATTTATTTTGCAAAGTAACTTATGAATAATTTTTTTTTCTTGCGCAAGTTGCAAAGTAACTTATAAATAGTTTAAATGTAAGTTACCTTATTTATTTTAAATATTTATTGCCCAAGTTATTATCGCATTTATTGAAAATTTAAATGCCAATTTACCTTAATGTTTCTAAATTCTTAATTCGTTTGTAATGACTTACCTTATTATAATATAAAATCCCCGGTGAAATAGTTAATAGGGGGATAACTTTCTTTAATCTATGTCAATATTTATTGTGAAAATTAAATATAGCAACGTCATTTATTTTTGAAAGATCGACAATATAAAGTTGCCTTATTGAGAATAAGCATTTCTTGCGCAACTTAGTATCACATTAATTCGACTTTTAAATCTTTTTAAATTGTTAATTCATTTTTAATGAATTACCTTATTTTAAATATGCATTACTTGCGCAAGTTCTTATATATTAAATGCAAACTAGCTTATGACAATGTAGAGTTAATATATTTCTTTAATCTATTTTAATATTTATTGCAGAAAATAAATATTCAAACGTCATTTATTATGAAAAGTCGACTATATATAAAGATACTCTCAAGGTCTTACGTACAATACAATACAATATAGTGTTGTGAAGATATCAAAATTTTAAAAACAGTATGGCAATGGTTCAAGCTCCCAAAAACCGAGTGTATTTTATCAGGCAATTAAAACCATGTAAAGATACATGGCGTATTGAGGTTAGGATTCTTCGCTTGTGGGAAAATTACAACAAAGATTCCGGAAACACCATCGAAATGGTTTTCGTTGATAAAGAAGTAAGTAGATTACTATATTTTTTACAACTCATAATCGTCTTTAGTCTTTTGTTTTCAATCCAACTCATATAAATTTATCTCATCTTCGTGTAGGGGACAAGAATTCATGCTTCAGTTGGTGAACAGCTCATCAAACAATTTGAAGGGAAACTAACCGAGGGCGATGCAAAGATCGTCCAGTTATTCACCTAAAATAAAGAATTACAACATATATACAATACAATTTTAATTAATGATAATATAAAATCTGTTAGTTCTAAAACTATACACTATTTATTCCATATTTTGAAAGAGAAGTCACTTTAGTGATTTCTGGTGACGTGTCGCTCATAGGTGAAGTTTCAAGAAATTGTTCTAATTTGATTAGTCGATTGTTCTTAATTTTTATTTATTTAATTTAGATCTAAAAATTTAAGGTAAGTCTAAAATCATTTAACACCACTTACCATATAATCTAAAAAATATTACAAATAACAATTTATGGAAACTAATTCTCGAAATTATATAAAGATTAATAATGCTTTATTTATTACTTTCAATATTTATAAACTATAAAATATAATGAACGAAATTTTATATAAGATAATTACAATAGTTTTATACTCTACTTGATGAATTGTATTCGAATCCTCGTATACATTAAAAGAGAAGTCACTTTGGTGATTTCTGATGACGTGGCACTCATATAGAGCTTCTCAGAAAAATTGTTATAATTTTATTGGTCAATTTTTTAGAATTTTCTTTTTCTTTATTTTTAATCAATCGCTTATGTAGACAGACCCAAAACTATTGTCGATTTCGTTAAGCCCATATATTGCTATGGGGATAATAATTAAAATTAACTTAATTTAGATCTAAAAATTTAAGGTAAGTCTAAAATCATTTAACATCACTTGCCTTATAATCTAAAAAATATTACAAATAACAATTTATGGAAACTAATTCTCGAAATTATATAAAGATTAATAATGCTTTATTTATTACTTTCAATATTTATAAACTATATAATATAATCAACGAAATTTTATATAAGATAATTATAATAGTTTTATACTCTACTTGATGAATTGTATTCGGATATAATTATATAATAACTATTTTAAATATAACAAAATCCAAACATGTTTATTAATATTTTTTTTAAATTATTTATCGTTGTTTAAAGAATAAATTTATCAGAATTTTAAAATAACTTATGAATAGTTTAAATGTAAGCTACCTTATTTATTTTGCAAAGTAACTTATGAATAATTTTTTTTTTCTTGCGCAAGTTGCAAAGTAACTTATGAATAGTTTAAATGTAAGTTACCTTATTTATTTTAAATATTTATTGCCCAAGTTATTATCACATTTATACCTTAATGTTTCTAAAGGGGGCCTATTGGAAATGGAATTTGTGTGGAATCAGAAAAATTTTGAAGTTCAAAGATTTTTAAGAGTCAAGTAGATTTGATGAATTCTTGCCATATGTATTGTATAAATTGTCATTGATTATGATTGATTAGCATTAATTTCCATATACGTTTTTCTTTCCAGATTTATCTTTCGATAAAATACTTCTATTTTTTTTATTTCAAGAAATATAGTTATTTGATGTTAAAATTTTTTTTTTTGATTTTTAAATATTTGAATTTGTCTTGTTTGATTTTTTAAAGTTTTCTAAGGTCAACCTATGATTTTTGTCATGATTCTTGATCATGTTATCTTTAAACAATTTGCTATCTTTAAATTTCTTTTTACAATTATCTTTTACATGACAACAAAATGTAATACAAAACTTTTTGTGCTTGTATATTTGTGTTTTTTGTTACCTAGATTCTAAGAATCTTATGAGTATAGATGATATTTGTAAAGTTGAGTGTTATGAGTAAAACTAGAGAGAATTTATGTCTCAATAACAAGAGAGTTTACTAGAATTACAAAATCAATAAAAACTAGACTTTTTGAATAACAAAGGATTTTATATGGAATTTAAAAGTCAATAAACCAATAACAAAGGATTCTAACAAGATTGTAAGAATACATAAACCAATAAAAATAGAATTTCTAAATTTTATAACTCCAAAATTTAACTACCAATAACCCCCCCCCTAAATTCTTAATTCGTTTGTAATGACTTACCTTATTACAATATAAAATCTCCGGTGAAATAGTTAATAGGGGGATAACTTTCTTTAATCTATGTCAATATTTATTGTGAAAAATAAATATAGCAACATCATTTATTTTTGAAAGATCGACAATATAAAGTTGCCTTATTGAGAATAAGCATTTCTTACGCAAGTTAGTATCACATTAATTCGACTTTTAAATCTTTTTAAATTGTTAATTCATTTTTAATGACTTACCTTATTTTAAATATGCATTACTTGCGCAAGTTTTAATATATTAAATGCAAACTAGCTTATGACAATGTAGAGTTAATATCTTTTTTTAATCTATTTCAATATTTATTGCGGAAAATAAATATTCAAACATCATTTATTATGAAAAGTCGACTATATATAAAGATACTCTCAAGGTCTTACATACAATACAATACAATACAATACAGTGTTGTGAAGATAACAAATTTTTAAAAACAGTATGGCAATGGTTCAAGCTCCCAAAAACCGAGTGTCTTTTATCAGGCAATTAAAACCATGTAAAGATACATGGCGTATTGAGGTTAGGATTCTTTGCTTGTGGGGAAATTACAACAAATATTCCGGAAACACCATCGAAATGGTTTCGTTGATAAAGAAGTAAGTAGATTACTATATTTTTTACAACTCATAATCGTCTTTAGTCTTTTGTTTTCAATCCAACTCATATAACTTTATCTCATCTTCGTGTAGGGGACAAGAATTCATGCTTCAGTTGGTGAATAGCTCATCAAACAATTTGAAGGGAAACTAACCGAGGGCGATGCGAAGGTCCTCCAGTTATTTACCTAAAATAAAGAATTACAACACATATACAATACAATTCTAATTAATGATAATATAAAATCTGTTAGTTCTAAAACTATACACTATTTATTCCATATTTTGAAAGATAAGTCACTTTAGTGATTTCTGGTGACGTGTCGCTCATAGGTGAAGTTTCAAGAAATTGTTGTAATTTGATTAGTCGATTGTTCTTAATGTTTATTTATTTAATTTAGATCTAAAAATTTAAGGTAAGTCTAAAATCATTTAACATCACTTGCTATATTATCTAAAGAATATTACAAATAATAGTTTATGGAAACTAATTATCGAAATTATAGAAAGATTAATAATGATTTATTTATTACTTTCAATATTTATAAACTATAAAATATAATAAACGACATTTTATATAAGATAATTATAATAGTTTTATACTCTATTTGATGAATTGTATTCGAATAGAATTATATAATAAATATTTTAAATATAACAAAACCCAAACATGTTTATTAATATTATTTTTAAATTCTTTATCGTTGTTTAAAGAATAAATTTATCAGAATTTTAAAATAATTTATAAAATGTTATAAATTATTTATAAAAATATAAACCTACTACATATTGATTGAGAAGTCACATAAGTGATTTTTTATTACGTGTCGATCATAAATGAACTCTTCAAATTGTTACAATTTGATTGGCCGATGATTTTTAAAATTTTTTATTATAATTATATCTAAAAAGAAATGATAATTCAATTACCACTTTGCAAATAATCTACATAATTTTAGAAATAATTATTTATTGTAAAAAATTGTTGAAACAATGAAAGGGTAATAATGTGATCAATTTTTTTATATATTTATAAATTACATAAAACTAGGAGTTTTCCTACGCCATGCGCAGAAATAGTAATTTTTAATATAAATTTGAGATTCAACTGTGTAATACAAATCTGAAATAGTAATACAAATTTGTTATTATGATCTTTCATTCTATGAGACTTTGTTTGTTTTAGTTAAACTGAAAAATCTTTTTGTTAATTTAAATGATGAAGATGAAAAGATAAATTTAAATAATGATGAAGATGAAAAGATAAATTTAAAATCTTTTGGATTAGTGTTACTTTATTTAGTTTATTTTTATTAATGTGAGATACATATATATACATATATACTATTATTTTAATTGTGATATATGAATTATTAATATAGTTAATAGTTTACCATAAATAAATATTTATATGGAAAATTGACATTAATGATGGTATAAGAGTTATTTTTATTACCATATTTAAAATCCCTACAAAAAAAATTAAATTTTTATGAGGAAATTTTACATCTCACAATTAATATGATGTCATGTCACTATTTTCTAAAACCATGTCATCTATTTCAAGTTTCATGTCATCTTTTTTTTCAGCGAGAATGATTGTAGTGACAACATGTGTATAAATCACTTCGCAAATATAGTTTAGGGGACAAGAAACAAAAATGATTATTTGAATTGATATAATGATTTTATATACATATATAAAGCCTTATATTTGTATATAAAGTATCATAATAACTATTAATGTCTAACAAATTCCATACATGCTTTATAAATTATTTATTAAATTATAAATAAATTTATAAAATTATTTATATTGGCTTATCAGATGTTTTAAATTATTATAAGAGGTTCTATATTTTCTTTGGGAAGGTGAGCTATATCATCATTTTTTTTTTTCAGTTCTTTTCCTATTGCACATGCCGTTTTCTGATTTGACATGTGCAAGTTGCAAAGTAACTTATGAATAGTTTAAATGTAAATTACCTTATTTATTTTAAACATTTCTTGCCCTTATTATCATATTTATTGAATCTTTAAATGCCAATTTACCTTAATGTTTCTAAACTCTTAATTCGTTTGTAATGACTTACCTTATTACAATATAAAATCCCTCTTGAAATTTTCTTCTTAAACACACAAATTATTTTGGGACGTTGCAATTATAAATACACACAATAACTGCCTCTTGATACTAAAGTTACTTTGTCCTTCTCGTCCATGTCAAATATTGAGTACCAGCTTTTCTCCATGGCTGATGCTTTCTCGCAAAGGCGGTGATATTATAATGTAAAATCTGTTATTTCTAAAACTATACATTATTTATTCCATATTTTAAATTTTGTTATGCCCGCACCAGGTGCGGGCCGGTCACCTAGTATAACTCTAAAACAATAATATGTTACCTGAAATTATGGGTAGAGATATAAGGATAAAGACCACCAGGTCAATCTTCAAAAAAAAAAAAAAAGACCACCAGGGAAAATAATAAAAGAGATGAAATTTTCTTGGTCGCCATTAGGTATATTGCTATAGGCTGCAATAAGTTTTGTCTAGATTTCCTACAAATAAAAAACATGATGTACAAAAATATAAATTTCAAATTCAAGACCAGCACTTGAGGAAAATATAGTGTAATACATACGTTATAATAAGAACTAGGTTAAGATATATTATATATAAAAATTATTTTATATATTATATGTTATTAACATATTATGAAATAATAAATATATATTGAATAATTAAAAGTCAGTAACTATTAATTATATAATTAAATTAGTGCAAACATATAAAAAAATTATTAATCCAAAACATATTTTTTCTACTTGATATGGTATATAATTAAATTTATATAATAGTGACATATATAGTATATTTTAATATTAATATTTATTAAATAATGTTTTTTGCTTATATTTTTTTTTATCTTTTGTATATGTTATACCAAAATTTTAAATTACTGATAACAAAATTTTCACTGTGGGATTAATATATCAAGTAATTAATAATATTTTTAAAAAAATATTAAGTTGTCAATATTTTTTCAAATTTTTATCAAAAAGATTGTTTAAAGTAAATTTCAAAATTAAGATATTTATGTATTTTTTATATGGAATATATATATATATATCTTTCATTTTTAATACTTATTAAATGAGACTTTCAACTTATATAATTTTTAATCGTTTATATCTTGTCATAACAAAAAAATTAAACCATGGATCATAAAATTTGAGTGTGAGACTTTTAACAGTTTTAGTAATTAATATTCATTTTTAAAAATTCAAAATATAACATATAAAAAAAAATTTATTATATGGTTACTATGGTTGTTTAATTTATTTTAATAGTTTAAAACTAAACAAATATAATATAAGATACATTTATTTTTATCAAATCTTTATTATTCCAAATCATTAATTGTCATATATATTTTAGCCACATTAGGAAATTCCATAATTTTATTTAAGGAAATAATGAAGCACATTAAAAATGTATTTATGGTTAATTTATTAAAAATATTATTATATATTTAGAGGGACCAACTTATTTCTCTAAAGATTCTAATAATCATTCTAATGATGACATCTGTCTACAAAAAATGTTGTAATGCTTCTTAAATAATATATAGGGGATACATACAATAACTTTTTTGTGTCTACAAAAAATGTTGGGATGCATGTTGGATTTGAACATACACCAAACACTACATCTCTTTTGTTGTTGATACAGTTAAGCAAGAGACGACAGGTGGCAGCGAATAAGTGGAGATGAGAGTTAGTTGGAGAGGTCGTTACAATCGAAGAAAGAGGACAGCTGGCATCAGGTGATTGGACGTGTTCATCTCTCTGTTTTGAAGAAACAGAGTAAGTAGTTTAGCTTTCTAGATTCAATCATTTGTGTAATTCTCACTCTCCATCTCTCTAAGATTCCCTAAGGCAAGTATCTCATTGTTGGTGTGCAGAACAAGTATGTGGAGAAAGAAGCAGCCGATGTTATGAGGTTTTGTGAAGAGGGTGAGGTGCTTGCCGAGAGTACAGACAGCAACCTTCGGTTGTCAATCTCGTCATGACCTACTCGTCCCGACAAGGCTCGTGGTTTTTGGGTTACGAGGCCAAGCAGGTTGCTTATGTTTTTGCCTTGTTAACGAAGCATTGCTGGTTTCTTGAAACATACGTTTCTTCATCTTATAAGAAATAGAGGTGTCAATGTTAATGATTTAACTCGCTCGCTGGATTTACATCTTACAAGAGAGTTGTGAATGTTAATGTGGCTAAATGTTTATCTTTAAAGGTTTGAATTTCACGCTCTCTTGTAGTTTTATTGAGTTTATTAGATTGTAAACAAAATAAAATTGATAATCGTAAATTTTAAGCGATGTAATATAAATACGAGTATCATATTTGAATGTATATTTTGGGTACATATTGATTAAAATAATTAGTGTTCAGGAAGACTGGATATAGGAGGAGTTTTAGATGTTATGCAACAACAAAACGTAGTCCCATATGTATCACAAAATCCCCCATATTTGAAACCCAGCAATAAACAATAGATATTGCATTTCTTGGTGTCTTCACATGGCCCCTTCGGTGTACATTCATCCCCTATTTAGTTCATAAAAGTTAGCAATAATTAGGTACAAAAATAAATAATCCAACATAAGAATATGTAAATTGCAAATACAATTATACAAACATAAATTTTTACGTCTAATGGCTTTGAGTCAATCTGTTAAAAATTGCTTGATTTTTGTAGAGAATTTCGGTTAGAAAATAGTTTTTTTTTAACACTATATATTTTTTAAATAACATTATATTCTATAATGAAAACAGTTACCTGAAATTATAGGTAGAGATACGAGGATAAAGACCATCAGCGAAAATAATAAAAGGGATGACATTTTCTTGGTCGTCATTATAGGTTGTAGCAACTTTTTGTCTTGATTTCCTACAAAGAAAAAGGAAGATGTACAAAAATTAAAATTTTAAATTCAAGATCACCATTTGAGGAAACTGTAGTGTAACACAGACGTTACAATAAGAATACATACGGTCACTTTTTGTATTGCAAGAAATACGGGGAATCTCAAAACAATCGGGTTTTACTCATTTATAAGATAATTTTAGTCTACTACAACAGAAAACTTCTAACATCAACACACATATATATTTATATATATTTATATATATGTGCATATATATGGTTACGCAACATGATTACCTTTCGTTTTGAAAATATAACTTTAAGCTTCTTATGAACAGAGTTTATGGTCTTAATTACATATATATATAGTTATATATAAATAAATCTTCCATTTTTGTTATTAATAATTTGTAATTATGTTTTCAAAACAAGAACTTTGACTTTAAATTTTTCAACGATTCAATCATAATTTCCATTTTTAGAAGATTCACTATTTGACTTTCCAAATAAAAGAAAATTAAATAATCAGATCAAACCATGATTATCGCTTATTCCATAAAATTTCAAGCAATATTCGCAGAGTTAATGCTAGCTACGCAATTTAATGGCGGATAAAGTTTTTGCTTAAATGTATTAGCATTACTTTCCCCAATCAATAAAGGGTTTTTTTCAAAATTTACATACAGTCAAACACAAAATTAACCTCTTTTTTTTTTGGAAATTAGTTATGCTTTATTCATCCCACAAGTTCATATAATTCATGAAAATGCCATAAATTTTTTTTTTTTTTTTTTTTCGAAAATGATATTTTTACTCTCTCACCCTCATCATCTTCAAGATTGTCATTGTCATCAATATCCTAACCAGCATGAACAACCAATTTGAAGCTCTTAATGCTCCCAAAATTGATTTACCATTCTTCTTTCTCCATTCTTATGAACTAAACACAACATCTCTCTCACTTTCTTTCCACATTAAGCTAAAAAACCCCAAGATTTTGATTCTACATTTTTTTATGGTTCATAGAGTCAAAGAAGCTAACGATTCTGGGTGGGTCACTTTCGTTTAAGATTATGTGTTCTTGGAGAAGCCTTATGTGTGCTAAGGAAGTTATCTCACCAATTTAAGGTATGAAATCGAGTTTTTTTCCAGATCTGTTCGTCCAGACAACTTACCTGAAAGTCGTCTTGTCAACGCAGAGGTTATTTTTGCAACTGACTTTGAAATATGTTTTCTGAGACGACTGAAAGTTAAGTTGTCTGATTTTGTTTGGTTACAAAAAAATCTCCAAAGAACCTAGACGACTTACATTTCAGTGGTCATATGTTAGTTTTGCATTTGACTGGACTATTTCAGAAGTTTGACTTTCCCGGACGACTTACATTTCAGTCGTCTGGTGAAAATTGAAATATCAATATTTTATTAATACTAAACGACTTACAATTAAGTCATTATAGGTTAGTTTTTCAATTGAAAAAAAAACTTCAATATTTAATTATACCCAGACGACTTACAATTCAGTCATCCGCCCGATGATTTACATGTAAGTCGTCTAGGATTTTATTCCGAGATTCTGGTCAAACCTCGTAAATCCTGGATGACTTACAAGTAAGTCGTCTCACGGACGACTGAATTGTAAGTCGTCTATATATAATTAAATATTGAAGTTTTTTTTTCAATTGCAAAACTAACCTATGACGACTTAATTGTAAGTCGTCTAGTTTTAATAAAATATTGATATTTTAATTTTCACGAGACGACTGAAATGTAAGTCGTCCAGGAAAGTCAAACTTCTGAAATAATCTAGTCAAATGCAAAACTAACCTATGACGACTGAAATGTAAGTCGCCTAGCTTTTTTGGAGTTTTTTTTTAACCAAACATAAGTAGACGACTTATTTTTCAGTCGTCTCAAATAACAGATTTCAAAGTCAATTGCAAAAATAACCTCTGCGTTGACCAGACGACTTATATTTTAGTCGTCTGGAATACTTAGATTGAAGTCGTCCGCGTCGACCTAAATGGACGACTTCTCTGGAAGTCAACTAGATGACCTCCGTGGATGTCGTCTGCGTCAATGTTTTATAAACTTGCATTTTCTCTAAAACTATAAAGATTTTTTAACATTTTCTTGTTAATTCATGTTTATTAATGAATATTTGGGCTACTGAATGAAATTTATAACTTAATTGGTGATATTTATGAGGTTACCAACATTCACGTTAATTAAAGTTTTTAACTGATCCGAGAAGACTTCCATTGAAGTCTTCTCCGCTAGTTTTTAAGTCTTCTACGCTAGTTTTTGAATAACTTGTATTTTTAAGAGTGATAAGTAACTTCATGATATGTAAAACTCATATTTACAAAATATGTTCTCTCCCTTAGTTTTACTAAATTTGACTAAGTTTTCAAATAAAAAATATGATATGTCTTGACTAGTTACTATTGTTTGTTTCCATCTCTTAAGTATTATTGTTATAGATACTAATGATGATTATTGTTATGAGTTGGACAAAGGGTTAAAATGCTTCTTAAAATGTTATATCAATATGAAGCTTCCAACATTCTTGTTTATTAAGATGAGAAAAAAACCATTGGAGTTTATTATTGAATATGAGAAATCCAAAGATAAGAAAAAGGCTACTGAAGTCTATTATTTCATTGATTTGTAATTGTGTAAACACATTGTTAGCACATGTATTACATCTTGGGAAACATTATTACTAATTTTACAAAAAATTCACAACTAAAAGAGTAGACATGCAATTCACAAAACAGACCACAAACAAAACTTTTATAGATCATTCCTTTACAACGATAAGCTTGGACTCCACTTGATATGGAAGAAGACTTTGTCAGAAGACTTCGAGGAAGTCCAGACGACTTCTAGGAAGTCCAGACGACTTCCAAGAAGTCCAGACGACTTCCAGGAAGTCCAGACGACTTTCAGGAAGTCCAGACGACTGAAATGGAAGTAGTCTGGAAGACTTCCTGGAAGTCGTCTAGTACATTATATTTTTGACGACTAACAGGTAAGTCGTCCTAGAAGTCTTCCAGATCTGAAAAACCTGCATATCAAATCCAGATCTGAAAAATCTGCATATCCAAAAACATTCAAATGACTTAAAAACAGAAAAAATGAGTGGAAGATTAGATAAATCTACCTTTATAGAATACAAAAAAAAATACATATATAAAACTAATAAATCTACCTTTAAATGAGTGGAAGATGAGTATCATCTGATTAAAAACCTGCAAAAAGACAGATTAGTAAGAAAGACATGAGACAAAACTGAAAAATTCATATAAAATTTGGTGTTTTGAAGTCAAAGAGATTAGAGTGGGTTTGAAGAGTTTTAGTTTGGAAAAAAAAGTAAGAACTTTATACAACAAGAAGTTACCAAATGAAGAAAAATCAGACATAAAAACTTACCAAAACACTCAGATCTCGTCAGAAGACTTCCATGACGTCCAGATGACTTCCAAGAAGTCCAGACGACTTCCAGGAAGTCCAGACGATTTCCAGGAAGTCCAGACGACTTCCAGGAAGTCCAGACGACTTCCAGGAAGTCCAGACGACTTCCAGGAAGTCTAGACGACTTCCAGGAAGTCCAGACGACTTCCTGGAAGTCGTCTGGAAGACTTCCTGGAAGTCGTCTAGTGCATTATATTTTAGACGACTAACATGTAAGTCGTCCCAGAAGTCTTCCAGATCTGAAAAAACTGCATATCAAATCCAGATCTGAAAAAAACTGCATATCCAAAAACGTTCAAATGACTTAAAATCTGAGAAAATGAGTGGAATATTAGATAAATCTACCTTTATAGTACACACAAAAATACATATCTAAAATTAATAGATCTACCTTTAAATTGGTGGAAGATGAGTACCATTTGATTAAAAACCTGCAAAAGAGATAGATTAGTAAGAAATACATGTGATAAAACTGAAAAATTCATATAAAGTTTGGTGTTTACAAGTCAAAGAGATTAGAGAGAGGTTGAAGAGTTTTAGAATGATGAACATTACATTTTTGTTGCAGCCATTGGAGAAGAGGAGAGAGAATGTACAATTTTTTCTTTATATAGGGAGACAAAAAATCCAATTAGGTTAAATATTTTTGATTCAGACGACTTACTAGACGACTTACTTGTAAGTCGTCCAGAAGAGTTTAATATTTTTAGCGGAAAATTAAAATATTTTTAGCGAGAAACTAAAATAGAAGACTTCCCAGACGACTTACAAGTAAGTCGTCTGGTTTAAATTATTTAAGCGGGAAAATAATTTTTTAAAAAATTTTAGGCGGGAATATTTGGACGACTTACATGTAAGTCGTCTGTTTTAATTTCTTCACCACACGACTGAAATGTAAATCGTCTAGACTCTAAACATAACCCCTAAACTTAATTAACTAACTAAACACTTCATAAAATCAAATTAAACTTCAAAAGTGTTTACTATATACAAAAATAAACACGTATATGTACAAAATTAATTATCAAAAAAAACATTCAAGCTTTCCAAAATCTAACCCTAAGAATACATACAATACTATAACATATGTTCCCAAACCCTAGACCAAAGAATACCATGATTCACTACCTACACTCATCTATGTCGAAAACAATTCAATTTTGTTATATTTTAATTTATATCACTTAAAACTATTTATAATTACATGATTTTAATTTTTCGCTTACCAAAATATTTTTTTAAAAATTTTAAAATTATTTTTAAGATCAGCTACACCAGAAGACTTACTTTGAAGTTGTCCAGACGACTTCCAACATCTCAGACGACTTACTAGGGCTATATTCGTAAAAATAGCTTCTGTTTTTTTGTTTGGTCACAAGGGGCTGGGCTGTAATTTCACAAGGCTTTTAGGTTAGTTTTGCATTTGATTCAAGTTTGGGTATAGGTTTGAAGTTAAAATCAAGTTGTGGGTTAGTTTTGGCAAATTCCCCATCAATAAAATAATATATACTCCCTCTGCTCCTCAAAGTAGGATTTTCTAGATTTACTTTTTGTTCCAAAATGATAGATTTTCTAAAATTTTAAAGTACTTTTAGTAGTTAATGCTGAAAAGTTGTATACTTTTAAAACACATTAATTAAAAATATTTGATTGGTCGAATATTATTGGTTGATATTTATTAGAAAATGTATAATAAACTAAATAATAAATTCAATTGTAAATATTTATTATATTCTTAATATGCGTGAATACTCTAGAAAATCCTTATTTCGGGAACAGAGGGAGTATAACACTATCTTTTTTTTTGTAAATATGATTGTAAACGTATTCTTTTAATATAAATAGTTCTTTAATAAATATCAAAGAAAAATTATTTGAAAAATATAGATTATATTAACTGAAAATAATAAGAACAGTAAAAATATGTATATAAGAAAAAAAATACAAACTCCATGTTAACAAAACGATAAATAAATTATGTGTTGTAAAAGATGGGGAAATCGTGGTGTCATATTACTGAATCAAAGTGTTCCCTTATATAGGGATTACAAGATAAGGATAAAAGGAAAGAGTACAAATCCTAAGCTAAAAGGAAATAGGGAAATATCCTTAAAGATAAACATGAAAGGAAAAGGAAAACTTCTAATCCCTAAAGTCGGCTACTCTTTGGCCGCCTCTCTCTCCTATGTGGACGCGGTCTTGGTCTTGGGCCGGACGCGGTCCGTTCTTCCTTTGGCTTGGTTAATAGCAATCCGCACATGTTTTATAACACTCCCCCTTGGATGCTATAACCATATGGGCTCGTATCATGCACGATGTTGCCTCGTTAAAACCTCTCTAGGAAAACCAAAAACCCAAGGTGGGAAAAATGGAAACCATAGACAGGAAAAAGAGTACAACGCATGACACTCCCCCTTATGAAGGCATCACTGAAGATCCTTCTGCCGGTTCTGCCGGCGCATCCCTATCTGATGAACCAGCTTCTTGAACGTTGAGGTTGGCAGAGACTTGGTGAAGAGGTTGGCTGAATTGTCACTGGAACGAACTTGAACCACTTGAACCTCCTTTGCCTTCTGCAAGTAGTGGGTGAAGAAGAACTTGGGCAGGATGTGCTTTGTCCTATCTCCCTTGATGTATCCTTCCTTGAGCTGAGAAATGCACGCTGCATTGTCCTCGTATATGATTGTTGGCTCTTCTTTCTCTTGTCCCACGGCCAGACCACTTTCTCTTAAGACATGTCCGGTCATGTTCCTCAACCAAACAAGCTCAGCGTGATTGGACGATGTGGCCACTAAGGTTTGCTTTGTGGAACGCCAGCATAT
This sequence comes from Brassica rapa, assembly GCF_000309985.2. NCBI lineage: Eukaryota > Viridiplantae > Streptophyta > Magnoliopsida > Brassicales > Brassicaceae > Brassica > Brassica rapa. The sequence goes on along the minus strand of NC_024803.2, from coordinate 19,967,398 downwards.
TGCGGCTCCACTGTGTATAAACACATAACCTGTTTGAGATCTAGCCTGGTGTGGGTCGGACAAGTACCCAGCATCTGCATATCCGACCAAGCTCTCTCCTGGCCGGTCGGTGTAGAACAAACCAAGATCCTTTTTTCCTTGCAGATATCTGAACAGATGTTTCACTATGTTCCAATGCCTTAAAGTCGGACATGAACTGAATCTAGACAGTAAGCTCACGACAAAGCTGATGTCCGGTCTAGTATGACTAGCCAAGTACATTAAGGCCCCAATGGCACTTAGGTAAGGCACCTCCGGCCCGAGTGCTTCCTCGTCCAGCTTCTTAGGTCCGTATGGATCCTTCTCAAGGTCTAAGGACCTCACGACCATAGGAATAGTCAAGGGATGAGCCTGGTCCATATTGAATTGCTTGAGTATCTTTTCTGTATAAGTTTCTTGATGCACAAGGATTCCTTTCTCTACATACTCAAACTGTAATCCCAAACAAAACTTAGTTTTCCCTAAGTCTTTCATCTCGAACTCTTTCTTTAAACACTCAACAGTTTGGGAAATCTCTCCAGGGTTTCCTATTATATTCAGGTCGTCCACATAAACTGACATTATCACAAAGCCCTTGCTGTCAAATTTCTTTATGAATATACATGGACTTATTGGATCATTCTTATAACCCTCTTTCACTAGGTACTCGGATAACCTGTTGTACCACATTCGACCTGATTGCTTTAAACCATATAAGGCTTTATTCAGCTTAATGCAATGTTGTTCTCGAGAACCTTTCTTATCTTTGAGCTCAATACCCTCTGGAACTCTCATATGAATTTCATTATCCAGTGGTCCATATAAATATGCAGTTACTACATCCATTAGGTGTAAATCTATGTTCTCTTTCACGGCCAGACTGATTAGGTATCTCAATGTAGTTGCATCCACCACAGGGGAGTAAGTCTCCTCATAATCTATTCATGGTCTTTGTGAGAATCCTTGTGCTACAAGCCGTGCTTTGTATCTCACTACTTCTCCTTTCTCATTTCTCTTTCTTACAAAGACCCATTTGTATCCCACTGGTTTGACATCACTTGGTGTCCGGATTATAGGGCCAAAAATGCCTCTCTTTCTCAATGATTCTAACTCCACGTTTATAGCTTCTTTCCATTTGATCCAATCTGATCTTAGCATGCATTCTTGTATGGACGTGGGTTCTAGATCCTCATCTATATCCATGATCTCAAGTGCTACCTTGTATGCAAACAAATCATCAACGTTGATATCTTTTCTTTTCCATTGTTTTCCAGACATTATGTAGTCTATAGAAATCTCTTGATTGTCCAGCTCTTGTGTCCCGTGAAGCCCAGCGTCCCGGACCTCACTATGAGGAACAGCCGGATCATCGGGTGTGGCCGGCTCAATTGGCTCGACCATCCTGGTCAGCTCGGCCGGTCCATCCATGTCCTGGACGGTTTCCTTGATGCACTCGGATCCAGCACCTCTCTTGGACTTCCGAGGCTGTTTATCTTTGGAACCAATTGGTCTACCACGTTTTAAACGTTGCTTAGACTCTGTAGCCACTTGACATTGTCCCTTCTGGACATCTAATCTTATAGGTGCATTACAAGCCGGGATATGTGATATTGTTACTCTATTTGGGTCTGCAAATGTATCTGGCAGTTGATTAGCTAGCTCTTGAAGATGTATAATCTTTTGGACTTGTATATCACAATCTTTAGTCCGAGGATCTTGCCAAGATATTGATGGTCTAAACCATTCCAAGTCTTTAATGATCAACCGGCTGTTATCTCCCCCTAAGGACGGATATGTTGACTCATCAAACTGTGAGTCTTCGTATCTGGCCTTAAACAAATCACCGGTTGTTGGCTCAAGATACTTTATAATGCTTGGAGAATCATATCCTACGTATATTCCCATCCTCCTCTGTGGTCCCATCTTAGTTCTCTGTGGTGGAGCAATTGGAACGTAGACGGCACATCCGAATGTCTTGATGTGGGACACGTCTGGCTCATGACCCGTAAGTAGTTGGGATGGTGAATATCTATGCTCACTAGATGGCCTGATGCGAATCAGTTCCGCTGCGTGTAAAACCGCATGTCCCCATGCTGATACCGGGAGTTGAGACTTCATTAGCAATGGCCGGGCTATCAGCTGGATTCGTTTAATGAAAGATTCGGCCAAGCCGTTCTGTGTATGGACATGTGCCATGGACTGTTCTACACTTACCCCCATGGACATACAGTATTCATTAAACGCTCTGGACGTGAACTCACCAGCATTGTCTAGACGTATAGTCTTAAGAGGGAAGTCTGGAAAGTGTGCTCTCAGTCTTATCATCTGAGCAAGCAGGCGTGCAAAGGCCAGATTCCGTGTGGATAGTAGACACACATGCGACCATCTGGTCGATGCATCAATGAGGACCATAAAGTATCTAAACGTCCCACTAGGTGGGTGTATTGGTCCACATATGTCTCCTTGAATCCTTTCCAGAAAGTTTAAGGTCTCTTTATTAACCTTGACTGGTGATGGCCTAGTCATGAGTTTCCCTTGTGCACATGCTGCACATGTGAGATGTTTGTATGGGATCACTCCTTTAATCATGTGCCCTTGTGAATTCATTATCAATTTTCGCATCATACTTGTTCCGGGATGGCCAAGCCGGTTATGCCATAAAGTGAATAGCTCGGAGGCATTGGCCTCAATCATACTGATCTTTGCATAGTATAGACCAGTAGACATTGCGGGTATAGACTCTAGGACCTTCTTATTGCCTTTGGTGATCGAGATTATATTAAGGAACTCCTTGTTTTCTTCTTCCCACGTTTCAAGATGGAAACCATTCAATCTTATATCTTTGAAACTCAATAAGCTTCTTCTAGAGCTTGGGGAATACAAGGCGGTTTTGATCTCTAGGTGAGTGCCCTTAGGCATCAACACATAAGCCTGGCCGTGACCTTCAATCAGGCTAGCCTCACCCGCAATGGTGTGTACCTTTGCACTTTGCATTGTGAGATTCATGAAGTACCTTTTGTCTCTAAGTATTGTGTGACTTGTGCCACTATCCACCACAAGTATACTCATCTCATCATTCATTCTATAAATAAAATTTTCTAAACTTAGAGACTTCATAAGATCTTTAAAAACTCTCTTAATTATCAATGTCATAACATAAAATAAAAAAACCAAAGCAAAACATAAAGCAATAAGACAAGTGATTCAAAAACTAGTCCTTGAGACAATCAGAAGTTTCAAAGTCCATTAGATCATCTTGGTCGGATTCTTTATCAGCATCATATCCATATCCTTTGTCATCATGACCGGTTTCTTGGATCATGTTTGCCTCCGGGTTCTTGTTCTTGAGACTCTCTTGATAGAGATCGTACAAGTGTTTCGGAGTTCTACAGTTCTTGGCCCAATGGTTGTCCATCCCGCATCTGTGGCATACTGACTTGGACGTTTAAGACGGCTTAGATATGCCGCCTCGTCCGCGGCCATAACTGCCTCGGACCCGGCCGTAATTGGAACCACGACCACGGTTATTGTGGTTTCCTTTTCGGCCGGTCGAGTAGTTGTCTCGGCCATTCGGGTAGTCACGCCCACACCTCTTGTATCCACCACGGCCATTGCCGTGTGGTCTCCTGTTGTCTTGGGCGTAGTAGCTCTCTTTGGGATCTTTCTTTTCAACCTCATGGGCTTCGGGTAATGGTGCTGTCCCGACAGGTCTGGCTTCACTGTTCTTCATGAGGAGCTCATTGTTTGCCTCGGCCAAAAGTAGACACGAGATCAGATCAGTATATGTGGCAAAACCTTTTGTTTTATACAGCTCTTGCAATACTGAATTCGACTTATGGAAAGTAGTGTAGGTCTTTTCAAGCATCATCACATCGGATACTTCTTCACCACAAAGCCTTAGTATTGAAACTATTTTGAACAAGGCTGAATTATACTCATCCACGGACTTGAAGTCTAAGAATCTTAGATGCATCCAGTCGTGCCTAGCCTTTGGAAGTAACACCATCTTTTGGTGATCATATCTATGCTTTAAAGCATTCCAAAGGTCTAGTGGATTTTCAATTGTCATGTACTGATCTTTCAGACCTTCAATGAGATGATGGCGCATAAAGCTTATGGCCCTGTATCGATTATTTTCATTCTCATTGTTGTCCTCGGTGATCGTATCACCAAGTCTCTTAGACTTTAAACTGATCCTTGTATCTAGCGCCCACTGTAAGTAATTGTCTCCAGAGAGATTAAGGGCTGCGTAGTCTCTGTTTGCTATTTTCGACATCTGAATCGCATTATCATTTAAAGTTTCAGGTTCACAATGTAATCATGTGGCCACATGATAATAAGCAAGCTCGGCCACAACATGTCTTACGCATTCATGATATTCAAAACAATACTAATCGACCATGGTGCTATCAATCATAAGCCACATGGCCATATAGGTCTACTAATGCAAGCAACCTAAGTTCGTGTGATCTATATGCTGGTCGATCTTGTTATAATTAGTGTGAATGCAATACCATGTTAAGATTCATGTAAAGCAATCAAACTATTCTTACTTCTTTTATAAAACTAGGGTTTTCAATCTTGAACTCTAGCAACCTTAAGTTAAGGTTTCAAGGCCTTAAGTATTTGAATACTTAGTTAGATTATTTCAATCAATCTAACAATCCTAAACCTCAGATCAATCAAGAAATCAATCAAACAAGAACAATCTTAAAATCGGATTCTAGCTTCTTTAGGGTTTAGGGGTTTTGATTCCTTCATTAGGGTTTCTCATGTTTCAGATTTAATCAGGCAAAACACTCAATCATATTCTAGTGGAATCATATATGTTTCTAGTTATAAGTTTTGTAGATTTTAATCTTTGTAGTTTCTTTAGGTTTCATCAAGAGCATAGTTTCCATAATAATGGATTTAGGGTTTATGTTCTTTATCTAGGTTCTCAGATTATGTTTATACCTTTGTTTCGTAGAGGTATAGAACCGGACCACCTGAGAATGGATGAAACTTCGAGCTGAGACGGACGGACGCTTGCTGTCTCCTATCGGGTCGCAGACGGAGTCGGATGCGAGCTGAGGACGGACGCAAGCTGTCTCGGGTGCGAGGTGTTCTCGGACGGATGCTGGACGCGTTCTTCTCGGGTGCGAGCTGAGGACGCGATCAAGAGCTGAGGACGTCTATGATTCAGGATGAACAAAGAACGTCTAGGGTTTTAGGTTGAGTCGCCGGTTTAGGCTTTTTAGGTTTCGATTTTGGCCTCAGGGATTTAGAGGCTATCGTGCTGATAACGTGTTGTAAAAGATGGGGAAATCGTGGTGTCATATTACTGAATCAAAGTGTTCCCTTATATAGGGATTACAAGATAAGGATAAAAGAAAGAATACAAATCCTAAGCTAAAAGGAAATAGGAAATATCCTTAAAGATAAACATGAAAAGAAAAGGAAAACTTCTAATCCCTAAAGTCGGCAACTCTTTGGCCGCCTCGCTCTCCTATGCGGATGCGGTCTTGGTCTTGGGCCGGACGCGGTCCGTTCTTCCTTTGGCTTGGTTAATAGCAATCCACACATGTTTTGTAACATTATGTTTATTGAATGTTCTAAAATTCTATACACATGAGTAAAACATAATTGTAGTGACTACTGAAATATTTTGCGAAAGGCTGAATGGTGTAATATTGTACATTTTCTAATGTTTATCTTTAAAGGTTTGAGTTTCAAGCTCTCTTGTAGTTTTCTTGAGTTTATCCCCTATATCTTATTTGAGAATCATTGCAACATTTTTTTGTAGTCACGTGTCATCACTCGAATGATTCTTAGAATCCTTAGAGAAATAGGTTGGTCCATCTACATGTATAATAATTTTTTTATTAAACCACAATAAATACATTATTAATATGTTTCATTATTTCCTTAAATAAGATTACAGAATTGCCTAATGTGGCTAAAGTATATATGAAAATTAATGATTTTGAATAACAAAGATTTGATAAAAATAAGTGTGTATTATATTTATATTTATTTAATTTTAAGCTATTAAAATAAATTAAAACATCATAGTAACCATATAATAAAAATTAAAAAAACATTTATATATTATATTTTGAATTTTAAAAAACGAGTATAAATTACTAAAACTGTTAAAAGCTTCACATTCAAATTTTGTGATCTATGATTTAAAACTTTTGTTATGACATGATACAAATAATTAAAAAATAATATAAGTTGAAAGTCTCATTTAATAAGTATCAAAAATAAAAGATATATAAATATATGTATCATTTTAAATTAAACTATATGCCATATAAAAATGCATAAATATCTTAATTTTGAAATTTACTTTGAACATTTTTTTGATAAAAAAATTTGAAAAAATATTGACAACTTAATTTTTTAAAATATTATAAATTAATTAAACCATTAATCTCACACTGAAAATTTTGTTATCACTAATTTAAACTTTTTCCTATAACATATACAAATGATAAAAAAACAAATATGAGCAAAAATCATCATCTAATAAATATTAATATTAAAATATACCATATATATGTTACTGTCATTTAAATATAATTGTATATCATATCAAATAGAAAAAAAATTATTTATATGTTCGCACCAATTTAATTATGTAAGTAGTAGATAATGACTTTTTAATTATTCAATATATATTTATTATTTCATAATATGTTGTAAAAATATAATATATAAAATAATTTATATATATATATAATGTTCATTTCGCGTAAGGCGCGGGTCTTAACCTAGTTAGATGTAAACCAAATAAAATTGATAATCGTAAATTTTAAGCGAGGTAATATAAATACGAATATCATGTTTGAATATATATTTTATTCATAGAACCAGATTGTGAGTACATATTGATTAACAATAATTAGTGTTCAGGAAGACTGGATATAGGAGTTTTAGATGTTGCAAAACAACCAAACATAGTCCCATATGTATTTGTTGAGAAGTGATTCCTTTGAGTAAAACCTGCATATTAAAGGAGTGAAGACAGTGAAGAGAAGAAGAAGCGTGAAGCACAAGAAACAAGCAAGAAGAAGAGGAAGAAGAATCAAGAAACGTGAAGGAAGGAAGGAAGGAAGGAAGGAAGGAAGGAAGGAAGGAAGGAAGGAAGGAAGGAGAAGAAAAGTCAAGGTCAAAGTCAACAAGGAAGTTAGTTATGTAACTAGTAGTTAAGGAGTGAGCAGTGTTTGATCGGAAAACGGTAATAAAGAAGATGTGGGTTTAACAAAGACGTCTTATTTATGGTCGGAGAAACGTTCAGTCGGTTACAAAGGAAAAGAAGAGAATGCGACAGAAAGAAAGCCGGTGGCTCGATGAGCTACCAGAAAAGTACAATTAACGACGAGATGAAGCAGAGGTGAAAACCCTAATCTAGCCGCCAAGTGTTAGTCAAGAGTTTCGGATCCTTCTCTCGTTGTTTCCCCTTTCTTTTATATAGTCGTTCTGATGCTTCGTCCTTGACCTAGCTTACGCCATCTTGATGGGCCTCCCCTGCTGGGCCGAAAAGCCCGTGTGCGTCCGAGCAGCCGTTGAGCCGAGTATACTTCAGTCGACGACGATCGACTAAAAGTACTCTAGAGTCAAGCCGAGAGACCTGACTCTTGAGCCGACCAATCGAGCCGTCGCTCTACCTAATCCGGGCCAGGCCTTTCTATTCTTTGGGCCTTGTGGGGTGGTTAAATCCATCCCCTACAGTAAGTCCCCCCCAGTCCATTAGTGAGCGAAGTGCTTTCTGGCTCGTGATGGATTCTAGGGTTTGAAGGTTTGAAGGAATAGAAGGCCTGTCGGAAGATTGGAGTGGTTGGTCGCTGAGTCGCGCAGCGTCGTTCTCTCGGAAACAGCGGTAGAGACTTTATCGCTTCTTTTGGTCGTTGTGTCGCAGGAAAGGTTCTGGGATACTTCCGCTCGAGGTCGATTAGTCGCGGATACTCGGGTTCCGACTGACATGTCTCGATTAACCGTTGGTCTAATTTGATTTAAGATGACCGATGTCTAATTAAGGCGAGAAGCTGAACCGTCGCGAGCGTCCGCTGGATTTTTTGGGAGAGTTTCGAGGCCCAAATGGGCCCGTTTGGACTTAATGATGACGCCTCGAATTTCCCCCTTTTCTTCTTTTCATAACATGTCGAGAAGCTGAATCGTCGCGAGGGTCCGCTGGGTTTTTAGGGTGGATTTCGAGGCCCATTTAGGCCCGAATAGACCTAATGATGGCGCCTCCAGTATCCCCCCTCTCTTTTCCTTATAGACACGCAGACCCTCTCTCATTTCTTCAAGTTTTTCTCCGCGATCAAAGGTACTTTCTCTCTCTTTCCTTTATCTCTCTAAGCGTTGTTAGATTCATTCGAAGCATTCTTCGCGTTCCGTTCCACAATGTCGTCGGATCAGAGGCTATCGAGACAGCAGAAAGGGAAGGCAGTCGCCGCGGCATCGAATCCGACAAGGAATCCCGATGGAGATCGTGTCGGAGATCTGGAGGCGACTCATCGCGGGGGGGACTTGAGACTTCTCTTAACGCCGCCCGTTCGGATGGTTCTGAGGAGGACAGCGAAGGGTCGCCACTTCTGATAAGGGGGCGTAATGACGAAGGTGATAACGAGAGGCAGTCTCCTGTTCTGACAACCCCTCGCGAGAGAACTCCAATTCCCATCGGGGGAGGGGCCGTCCAGACCGGTACTTCTTCCCGCGGCGCCGCTGTCTTAAGGAGGGTGCCTGGACTCAGCTTCCCCGACAAGGGTGACATCCACTACGAGGGACCGGCTCCCTTAGTGTACGTTCCAGAGAAATGTGGAGAGTTTCTCTGTCAACTGAGAGGGAGGGCGAAGCCTCTTCCCGCCGTGAAAGACCTTATCTTCGGGAGTGAGTACGAAGAAGCTGCGAGGGCCAAACTGCTGGTAAACGGCTTGGTCCCTTTTTTTATATTCCTGAACTTCTAAATTGTTACAATTTCCGTTGTGTCGCGTGTTCAGGGTGATAGCACGATGAACATCGTGATCGACAAATACGACACGGCCCTGAAAGGAGCCTTGGACGAGCTCGAGCTGGCTAAGAAAGAGTTTTCTGAGAAGGAGGAGGTTTCTGCTCGTCAGCTGAACGAGTCAAGGGCCAATCTGGAGAAGCTCAACGGGATGATGATCCGCACCGCTGCTCGACGCGATGAGTTTAAAGCCGCGTTGGAGTCATCTCGAAGAGTCATCCGCGAGCTTGAGCGGAAGAATGCTGATCTCGAGAGCGAGAGGGCTTCGCTCGCCGCCACGCACGAGCGAGATATGAGACGTCTGAGGGACTCCAGAATTCTGGAGGTGACGAGAGAAAGGGGGAGAGTCGAAGCGGAAATGACCGCCAAAGCCAATCGTTGCTTCGCCAAGATTCGTTCCCGAGAGGAGCGTCGGGGTCCTTACGACGAGGCTCGGTTACTCCACAGCCAAGCTTTTGGGACTAGGAAATGCCTCGAAGCCTTGAAAGGGGCTGGGAACAACATCCCGCAAGCCTCTATTGATATGTTCACCGAGCACGAGAGAAAATACGAGCAAGAGGCTGAGAAGCTTAAGGTTGGCGAGATTCCTGAAGGCGATCTCAGACTTTCTCGTCTCGTGTTGGAGTCTCAGTTCGTGGATGCTCGGATTCTGGCGGGTCTCGATCTGTATGGTTCCAACGCTCGCTTAATTGATCCAAAGACCGCAGTGAATCTCCATGTTTCGCCTACTCGTCCGATCGGAGAAGGGCGCGAAGACCCGATGCTTCATATTGAAAGCCCTTCGACTGTTCTTGAGGAAAAAGTGCCTGGTCGAGGAGCTCGAGTCGCTGGAGATGACGTTCCCGTCTTCATGCTTTCGGACACTTCAGTCGAGGGTCGTGATTCGTCACCTCCAGAAGAGTCCCGTCGGGGCAACGAGGAAAACACTGGCGAGATGCAAGAAGAGGCTGAGGTGCAAGTCTCTCCGATTGCCCGCGAATCGAGCGTCAGGGCTTCAGAGCTTTCTTCCCTTAACGATCGCGAGAGTGATCGGGAAGATTAGCCTCCTTTGTTTGTTGTTTCTTTTGAGTCCCGGAGGACTTGTGTTGTTTTCAGACATTCGGCCCTGTGAGGCTTTTTCTTTATTGTCTTTCTTTTTGTAATTTTCGACTCTTTGAATCGTATTGAATTGTTATCTTTTATTGTATTTCTGTCAAATCGCCGACTTTGTCTCGGATTAGATATATTTCAATTTTTGGACGAGTCCGTTATCTCGGTATTGTATATGTCTATCAAATGCGTGATTTCTCAAGATTTGAAGTGACTTTGTTTGTTTAGTATAAACGTTATCGAGATGTCGGATCGCTGTAGTGTTAAGCTCGTTATGACTTTGTCTCGGTCGTTCTCTTCGACTCGCGATGGTTCGTCACTTGAGTTTCATCGTTGATTATGAGTTCTCGACGTTGACGGTTCCAAATCGATCCTAATGTAATTTCCAAGCGTTCGGTGGGCCAGACCTTACTTAGTAAATTATAGGGAGAATTAGAGTCATTGTCTCGGCCATATTGGTTTGAGTCGCAATACGGTTGATTCCCGTGAAACGCGTGTCTGATCAGGACATGTCCAACGTGGGATGCGAGTACCAGTACACTTGTTCGAGAAGCCGGGGCATGCTCGTGCAGGCATCGCTTAAGTGATTATCTTTTGAAGATCAACTCGTCGGGGGGGGGGGGGGTTTGTATTTTTTTTTTTTTTCGGCTGGACCCTTTTCTTTTGGGCTGCCTACGTACCCCTTTGCGGGAATCAAGCCATTCGTAATTCTTATTTTGTGAGTAAAAGTGGCCTTAGAGGCGCATTTACTCGTTTTTTTTTTGCGGGCGAGAGAACGTGACCGTTGGTCGTTCTTTCGCCGTTTTTAGAGAGCGAGTAAAAGTGGCCTTAGTGGCGCATTTACTCGATAAGGCGTTCGTCTTGACTAAGGATGGAAGAGGCGGAGATGTTTGGAGTTCCAAGCTCGCGGTACTGCTTCGCCTGTTGAGGTCTCGAGGCGGTATACTCCTGGTTTGATGACTTCGACTATCTTGTATGGTCTTTCCCAGTTGGCTCCAAGCTTGCCGGCTTTCCACTCCTTAGTATTTTCGAATACTTTTCTTAAGACAAGGTTGCCCATTTCGAGGGGACGCGATTTGACCTTTTTGTTGTAGTAGCTATCGATTTGATGCTGTTAATTCTGGATGCGGAGTAATGCTTGGTCTCGTTTTTCCTCGATGTCGTCGAGTGCGTCGAGCAGCATGTCGCGGTTGAGTTCGACGTTTTGTGGCATTCGCGATCGGCGCAGACTTGTCACATTCACTTCTGCGGGAGCCATTGCCTCGACGCCGTAGGCCATCGAGAAGGGTGTAACCTTCGTCGCTCCGAGAGGAGTTGTTCTGTGGGACCACAAGACACCGTCTAGTTCATCTGCCCAGCAACCTTTCTTTAAGTCGAGTCGTTTCTTCAGACCGTCGATGATGGTCTTGTTCGTCGACTCGGCTTGGCCGTTACTTTGCGGGTTTCTCGGGGTCGACATGTTGAGTCGAATTCGCCATCTGTTGCAGAATCCTTTGAAATGATGCGAGATGAATTGCGAACCGTTGTCTGTGATGATCTCATATGGGAGCCCGTGTCGGCAGATTATGTTCTTCCAGACGAAGTTTTGCACCTCCTTGTCGGTGATGCTGGCGTAGGCTTCGGCTTCAACCCACTTGGTGAAGTAGTCTGTGAGGACCAGGATGAATTTCTTTTGTCGAGATGCCGGCATCGATACGATGATGTCCATTCCCCATCGCATGAATGGGTATGGAGCAGTTAGGGTGTGAAGGAACTCCGTTGGGCTATGTATGGTGGAGGCGTGACGCTGGCATTTGTCGCACTTGCGCACGTATGTCTCGCAGTCGGCGTTCATGGTTGGCCAGTAGAATCCGAGGTTCTTTACTTTTAATGCGAGAGCTCACCCGCCCGAGTGATTGCCTGCTGCTCCTTCGTGAGTTTCGGCCATGACAAGTCTCGTTTCTTCGCCGGCGATACATTTGAGTAGTACCTTCGTCGCGGTCCATCGGTGTAGTTCCCCATCCATGACGACGTAGTGTGCGCTACGTCGCTTCAGTCGCCGCGCGTCCCATTTCTCGTCGGGCAATAAACCTTCAGCAAGGTAATCAATGAGTTCTTTGCGCCAATCTGTTGGCTGATCATCTTGCGAGGGGGGTTCTGCTTCGTCGATGTCCATTGCTTCGGTGATCGCTGCTGCAATCGCAGTCTGCTCTGCCTTCGTGTCGATGCTCGGTTTCTCGATTTTGTGGATTGGGATTGTCCTATTGACTTGATCGTGTAGCTTGCTTCCTAGAGCGGCGAGGGCGTCGGCACAGACATTTTCTCCGCGAGGAACCTTCGTGAGTTCGAAGAAATTGAAGTCTCGCATGAGGTCTTGGACGAGTTTGAGGTAGTCGTCCATCCTTTCGTTGCGGACGTCGTAATCGCCGAGGTACTGGCTTACGACAAGTTAAGAGTCGCAGTAAGCGCTGATTCTTTTGGCTTTCACTGCCTTGGCGAGACGGAGTCCTGCGATGAGGGATTCGTACTCAGCTTCGTTGTTCGACGCCGCAAAACCAAAACTGAATGATTGCCGGATGAGTTCTCCTGTTGGTGATTGCAGTTGCACTCCTGCTTCCGACCCTTTACTCGTGGATGAACCGTCGATGTGTAGGATCCAGTTTACATTTGGTAGGATGAGATCTTGCTCCAGCTCTGGCGTTAACTCGATTAAGAAGTCGGCGAGGACCTGTGACTGCTGCTGTGAGATTCTTGTACACGATGTCATGTTCGCTCAGCTCCATCGCCCATTTAGTCAACCGTCCTGATTGGTTAGTATTCTGCATAACCGTTCGGAGTGGTTGGTTGGACAGTACTTCAATCGTGTGCGACTGAAAGTTGGGTCGCAGTTTTCTGGCCGAGGTGACGACGGCTAAGGCCATCTTTTTGAGTGTTGGGTATCTCGTCTCCGGCTCAGTCATTCTTTTACTTGTGTAAAAGATTGGTTTCTGTTCTCCCCGATCTTCTCGAATGAGTACGCTGCTGACGGCGGATGATGTGACGGCTATGTAGAGAGACAATGTGTCGCCGGCTTCTGGCTTTGATAGTACTGGGGGGGGGGGGGGGTTGTGAGGTAATGCTTGAGTTGATTGAACGCATCCTCGCATTTTTCGTCCCAGACGAACCTCTTGTTGCCCCTTAGTAGCTCGTAGAAGGGAAGACACTTATCGGTTGATCGCGAGATGAACCTGTTGAGAGCTGCTATGCGTCCCGTTAGTCGCTGTACTTCGCGGCTGTTCTTCGGGCTTGGAAGGTCGAGGATCGCCGAGATCTGCTTGGGGTTAGCTTCGATTCCTCGCTGAGTGACAATGTAGCCGAGGAATTCTCCCGAAGTGACACCGAAGGTACACTTGGCCGGGTTGAGCTTCATCCCATAGTCGTTCAAGATCTTGAAGCAGTCGCGTAAGTTGTTTAGGTGATCGTCGGCCTTGAGCGATTTGACTAACATGTCGTCGATGTACACTTCCATGGTGTTGCCAAGCTGATCAGCGAACATTCGGTTGACGAGTCGTTGATAAGTCGCCCTGGCGTTCTTTAGCCCGAAGGGCATCACCTGGTAGCAGTAAGTCCCTCTGTCTGTGATGAATGCTGTCTTCTCGCGATCGTCGGGATGCATCAAGATCTGGTTGTATCCCGAGAAAGCGTCCATGAAGGTTAGGAATTCGTTACCAGCAGTTGATTCGACGAGGCGATCGATATGAGGAAGTGGGTAACTGTCCTTTGGGCATGCCTTGTTGAGGTCCGTGAAATCGACGCATATGCGCCATTTGCCGTTTTTCTTCTTGACGACAACAGGGTTAGCCAACCACTCGGGGTATCGGACTTCGGTAATGAAACCCGCGTCGAGGAGCCTATCGACTTCTTCGTTTACAGCTTTAGATCGTTCTGGCCCGAGTTTCCGTCGCTTCTGTCGGATGGGTTTGAATGTTGGGTCGACGTGCAGTTCGTGGGAAGTAACTGCGGGGTCGATTCCCTTCATGTCGGAGGTCTTCCAGGCGAACGTCGAGGCGTTCTCTTTGATGAAAGAGATGATCCTTGAACATATATCGTCGGACAGGTATACGCCAACTCGGATGAGTTTTGTTGGATAGGACTCGTCGATTGCGACTTCGCGAACTTCTTCCTTCTGGGGGTAGATCTTGTGGAGCGGTTTGCCGACGGAGTTGACGAGGGAAGTTTGTTGTTGCATTTTTACAGTAGCGATCAGCAGTTCTCTCGCGGCCTGTTGATCTCCCCGAATCGTCTGTGTTTTGCCGTCTTTTCCGGGAAACTTGACGCATTGATGATAAGTCAAAGGGACGGCTTTCATGGAATGCAGCCATGGTGTTCCGAGTATGGCATTATAGGGTGCTTTGGCGCGGATGACGGAGAACTTGACGGTGCGGGTTGTACCACCTGCGTATACTGGAAGACGAATTGTCCCGATCATTTGCTCCGAGGCTCCGTTGAAGCCGGTGAGCGTGCGAGAGGAAGGCTTCATATCCCTTAAATCAACTCCCATTTTGTCGAGTGTGTCGCGGAAAATTTGATCGACCGAGCTACCGGTATCGATAAGGACTTTTGCGACTAGGCATTCACCGATATCAAGGTCGACGAGGAGAGGATCGTTATGTGGCATGTGGACACCCTTGGTGTCTAGTGCCGAAAAAGTGATCTGGTGATCATTTTCGACTGGAGAGGGCCACTTCTTAGAGGTGGTTGCTTGACGTTTATAATCTTTGACGGCTCGAACTGAGTCTCCGCAAGGTGGTGATCCGCCCATTATGACGTTAATTTGCAGGGCTCGGGTAGCTCGCATTGATTCGAGTTGCTTCCTCAAATCGTCAGTTGTGTTCTCGAATTTAGGAGTTTCTGCAGGCTGTTTCTTCTTTGATTCGAGACGTCATCGCAGATCGGACCCTTTCGAACGGTTGAGTTGGCCTCGTAGGTCGTCGGATTTCGAATTGAGCTGGTCACGAAGGTCGCCAATTTGACCGATTCTTCGGGCGTTGCATTTTGAGATGGTCGCGCGGAGGTCGGCGGTTCCTGTATTTTCGTTCGTGGCGCTCTTTCGCTTCAGTAGAATGCGCAGGTCTTCATCTGTTGCCGAGGGAGCGAGAGGCTGCTTGTCCTTGCTGTTCAGTTTATCGCGCAGATCTGGTTGCGCTGTTGGGATGTCGTCATCGGAGGAGTCACAAGGGCGAGAGAGTATGACTTCCACTCGTCGCCGGCGACGCGGATGTTCGTCTTCTGACGAATCGTTGGTGGGGCCGACGTTGTTGACGGGAGTGCGCTCAGGGCTTGCTCTTTCCTCGCTCTGGGTCGTGTTATTTTGAGACTTCTGTGCCTTCTTCTCCTTATTCTTGCTCCAGCTTTTGCCGTTTTTTGGTGTCGGAGGGGAGGTGGGCATTTGGATTGTCCCATTAGTGATTCCGTCGAAAAACTGCCTGATGAGGACCTTGCATTCCTTCATATCATGGGAATCCCTTTTGTGGTAGAGGCACCATTTTTTTGGCTCCTCGGAGTTTGAACTCGCTGGTTTGGATGAGCTTAACTGCTTCTGAGCGGAATCTCGATCCCAGTGGTTCCAGCCTTTCTCTCGCGTGACAGCTGCTGATTTTGGGGATTCCTCATCACCGACCGAGCTAACGTAGCCTCGCTTCTGAGTGGTATTTCCACCGGAGGAGTGCTGGCGGGGCTCGGGGCGGGTATCGTTTGTTCGGGATGGTCGCTGTTTCGGTGCCGCTTCTTTTGCAAACTTCGCTCTTGTGTCTTCTTCCATGCGGATAAAGTTGTGCGAGCGAGCAATGGCGTCAGAGACAGATTTTGTCGGGTATCAGTAGAGATCCTGACGGAAGGTGGAGTCGACGTGCAAGGTGTTCATCAAAGATTCAACGGCGATATGATCGGGAATATCAATCTTCGAGACAATAGCCTTGAACTTTTCCATGAAGTCGCGGAGGCTTTGGCCGCTGGCGTGAGTGAGGTTCCACAAATCTGACAAGGTCGCTTCCTGGTTGGTGAACATGATATAATTCTTAAGGAAAGCTGTCGAGAGGTGGTGGAAACAGTCGACGGAGTTCTCTCTGAGGCCGGTGAACCAAGTGAGGGCCGGTCCTTCTAGGGTTTCGCCGAAGAGTTGGCAAAAGCCGGCATCTTTTTCTTCGTCGGTCAGGTTTGCGCGTCGCATCGCTATGTTGAAAGACGTGACGTGAGTAGAAGGGTCGGAGAGACCTTTGAAGGTGGGAAGACGGAGCTTCTCCATCTTCTGGAGCCGCACACCGGTAACCTTTTGCATAAAGGGTGTACGAAGAGATTCCCCGAGCACATGCTCGATTTGGGGTGCGGACGTCGTCACCTGGTGGATCTTCGAGTTGATGTCGAGGACCGACTGTTTCAACGCGGATAGTTCGCTCGCGGTGTGTGCGTTGATGTCATTACCGGCGCTTTGGTGGTCGTTGTCCCGCGTAGGTGCTACGTCGGTGGTTCGTTCTGTGGCGAACAGGTGTCGACGATACTGCGCCGTTGAAGCTTCGGCGTTTGCAGCGAGAGGAGCAAGGATCTTTGCTATCGCCGTGATTTGGTCAACCGCCGCCTTCTGCGCCGCCTCTTGTTGGGTGAGGCGTGCCAGGATGGTTTTCATGGACGCAGGATGGGGTAGTGGAGTTGCTGGTGTCGGCATAGGTGTCGCCTCTGGAGCCGGCGTCACCTCGAGAGCTTCACGCTCCTCGCCTGACGAAGAACTGTCGTTGTTAACAACCATAGTACTGACGTTACTTTGCTAGTTGCCCCACGGTGGGCGCCAACTATTTGATCGGAAAACGGTAATAAAGAAGATGTAGGTTTAACAAAGACGTCTTATTTATGGTCGGAGAAACGTTCAGTCGGTTACAAAGGAAATGAAGAGAATGCGACAGAAAGAAAGCCGGTGGCTCGATGAGCTACCGGAAAAGTACAATTAACGGCGAGATGAAGCAGAGGTGAAAACCCTAATCTAGCCGCCAAGTGTTAGTCAAGAGTTTCGGATCCTTCTCTCGTTGTTTCCCCTTTCCTTTATATAGTCGTTCTGATGCTTCATCCTTGACCTAGCTTACGCCATCTTGATGGGCCTCCCCTGCTGGGCCGAAAAGCCCGTGTGCGTCCGAGCAGCCGTTGAGCCGAGTATACTTCAGTCGACGACGATCGACTAAAATTACTCTAGAGTCAAGCCGAGAGACCTGACTCTTGAGCCGACCGATCGAGCCGTCGCTCTACCTAATCCAGGCCAGGCCTTTCTATTCTTTGGGCCTTGTGGGGTGGTTAAATCCATCCCCTACAAGCAGTCAAGTTAAGAGTCAGTTGGTTAGTAAGCTAATTAAGTTCAGAGTTGGTAAGAGAGTAACTAAGAGAGTTGGTAAGAGTTGTTAGAATAGTCAAGCTCTGGAGTGTAAAATTAGTCTAAGACTAGAAGTATGGAATAGGTTTAAGTGACCAAGGAAGTATGGTAAGTGTCAGCAAGAAGTCTAATATAAAGACAGTGTCATCGTTTGTAAGAAGGTATGGAAGAATGAATGAAAAATCAGTTTGGTAAAACAAAGTCTTGCATAAACAGAAACTGAGAAAATACAGAGAAATAGAGTAAGAGAGACTAGGAGAGAAACAAAAGGGAGAAAGTGAAAGAACAAAACTGAAAACCACACAGAATCACAACAGTATCACATCATGACATACTACAGAACCAGACCTAAGGGGTCCAAGGTGCGGGTGGTGGTGGTGACGGTGGGCTGAAGAACGGTATGGCGGAGAAGATGCCGTTCTTGTCCAAGGTTCCTCCTCCTCCCAACGCAACGAGAGCCGCAACAAGACCGGCATTGCCAATGAGAGTGGGCTCGGTGTAGTTGGAGCTGGTCCGGACATCTTGGAAGCCGTCATCCATGTCTGTTGCAGCAACCAAGGCTCCTTGGATAATGTTGGGATTATCCATGTTCGAGTCTTTCCATCTCCAGCCTCCTTTGCAACTCTCCTTCTTATGGGCTGGAATGGAAGCTCCACGGTGATGGACCTGTGAAGGATAACGCTCCCCGAAACCCACAACATAGCTAAGGTTTCGAGGGTTTCTACCAAGTATGTAGTCCATCTGAAACAACAAAATCAGATAAAGAGTTAAGACATCATTTTACTCTCTTTTTTTGTCTCGTAAATTAAGGAAAGTGATGGGATGAATTGCACCTGTGATTTGGAGAAATCACAAAGGTTCTTTGGAGTGTAGAAACTCGGACCACAGTACCATCCAGGAGTAGAAGAAGCCTCGAGGTAATCACTGAATAGAGCCGCTAAGAAAGCAGCATTAGCAACATCCTGAAGTGGCTGTAGATGGCCCTAGCTAAGCCTGATCAAACCTCCTGTATAAGATAGATGATGATGATTGTATCAACAAAAAATCAAATCCAAGGCTTGACAAAATAAGAATGTTATAAGACAGACTTAGTCTTACCTTTGCTTCTCCTAAATTTTCTGAAATTGGGCAGATAAGAGCACATAACCACTCCTGTTTGGTTATGGAATTCTCGGAGCATCTCTTCATATGGATACCCAGGACCCAGCAAGATCCTCAACCTCGTCAACAACTACTACAACAACGCACATAACCAAATCCAGTATCAGTTTTCAATAAAAACATAGCTTACAGAATGAGTTTCAACTAACCTGCGCTCCTAGAAGCTTGCTTTCCCATCCGAAAACTCCATAATCCGTGTCAGAGGAGGAGAAGGCACCGGCTCTCTCAGCCAAGTCGTGACTCGTTACACGATCAAGGTAGTCTACGTCTCCAGTTCCATAGTACAACCAAGCTCCCCCCCCCCCCGCCCCCCCCCCCCCACAACATCTCATCCCAGTACGTTCTGCTCCTCGAGTTAGAATCTTCTCTACTGATAGAAGATTCTGCAAAGTTGTAGAGTGTCCTGGCCACGTGAATAAGCTTCTTTGAGTAATCCCTGTCGTCCTTGAACACAATGGATGCCGAAGCTAGAGCCGCTGACATCTCTGCCGCGAGTTGCGAGCACTTAGTGAAACATAGACCTACTGGCCTTGGATAATCAATATCCTCCGGGCGCATCCAGCAGTAGTCGTCATCAGGCACACCACTTCCTCGTGATCCAATCTGTCAAAATTAGAAAGTAAACCTTTAAATCATAACATGATCACAGTTTGGTTGATTGAGAGTAGATAATAACTTTTTGTTTAACCTGTGAAACCATTTGGCTGATTGTTGTATCGTTACTGTAGAAGCTGTTTAGGAAGTAGTCAGTTCCCCACTTGATGACTCCTTGGGCATGGGTTATCTCTCCAGCAGATTGGTACTTGGAGCCGGAGTTGTGAAGCGGCGCTGCTTCAACCATGCTTGTGGTGCCTAGACCATCCCGTACCATCGCAATGGCATGCCACAACCATAGGATGATGACTGACCTGACACCATATAACCAGTAAGAGGTCTGAATAGCTATAGCTGAAGAGTAAAATACACATAAAAATACATCTGTATGTTGTGAACCAAAACCTTTTCGGAGAAAAATCGAAGTCCTTTGTCTGGATAATCTGCCTCGTATGTTTCACCTAGCACTGGGTTAAAAGGTTTGCAGATTCTTCCTTCGGTTGATGCATACCCAGATACAGCAAAAGCAGCGACATTAAGAATCCTCATGAGGGTATTTCCCTGTTTCAAAAAAGATAGGCAATGTTACCATAATGGTTTTTAAAAAAATTGTAAAAGCGTCCAGATACTTTATACCCTTTTGCCCCATTCAAATGTTCGATCAAGAAGGTATGAATATTCCAAATCCTCAAAACACTCCTGTAGGGAAGATAGTGGCTCGTTGAAGTAAACAGGTAGACAAACTTTTGTGAGATCTTTGCCTATATTGTCTTTGATCATTGACCAAAGGCTAACACTTTTCTCTTTTTCAACAGGATCAGGTAAACTCTTCCTCCTTTTGACGCGCGGATAGTTGAATCCAACAGACTTGATGGAAGGATCAATATCATCTTCTGACCCAAAGCCATCATCAT
This sequence comes from Brassica rapa, assembly GCF_000309985.2. Taxonomy (NCBI): domain Eukaryota; kingdom Viridiplantae; phylum Streptophyta; class Magnoliopsida; order Brassicales; family Brassicaceae; genus Brassica; species Brassica rapa. The sequence continues at coordinate 19,947,252 of NC_024803.2, read as the reverse complement.
CAGAAGAAAACAAAGAGGTACGAAAGCCAGAACTACTGCTCTTGAAAGAACTTGAAGAAAGAAAGTCACGTGTATCAAAAAAGTGTGGTCTTCCTCATCCGTTTCTGCATCACCTCGTTCATTCTCATCATCAGATTCAGTGGCAGTCCCTTCTGAGATGAAACCTGAACAAAGTCTAAAAGCAGTTAGATGAAATAATCAAATGCTAAGCTAGAGAATAGTACGCTCGAGAACTCACCACTGAACTTCTCATTTCTTAAATCATTGGGACCTTCATTTTCAGTGTGTCTTTGACTCTCATCTACAACTGTGTTCTCCAGATCTTCATTGGAGATCGTTTGATCCGATGAAAAAACTACCATCCATTGCGGAGCAATGAAGAGGAAGCATAGAAAGGAGGAAAGAATCGAGAGGTGGTTGTTGGAAATGGGTCAGAGAAGAGGCGAAAAGTTCGGTAGCACAATGAGAAAGAAAGAGTCACCGGAGAGGCGATACCACTTTTCTTCCATATTCAATTATTTTATTCATTTACTAAATTTCATTTTAGTTTTATTCAATTAGTTGAGGAAAGGGGCCAGAAAGATCGCGGTGCCGTCTCTGGAGATTATGACGTGGCGAAGAATTAAAGATGGCTCTTTTTTTTTAAGAGGTGGAAAATTTGATTCTATAACTTAAAAAAACAAAGTATAAAACAAAGTAGAGTATAATCTTTTTAAATTAATAATTTATAAATTAATATACACTAAAAATCTGTATAAAATAATATAATTATATAGTCTTAAATTAAATTTTTGGTTTAATTAGTATGTTGATAAATTAATATCTCTATAAATTAATAAAAAAAATTATAGTTTTAGTGTAGTCCCAATATTATTAATTTATAGAGGTTTCCCTGTATAAAATTATTTTTAAAAATTGGTAAGATTAGTTATAAAATTTCATAAATAATTTAAATAAAATGTAATTAAAACAACTCTAAAAGTTCGAAAGTAAAAAATATCAATAATATTAAAATTGAAGAGTCTTTTTTGAGATCCCTTCATGTTTTCAAAGTAATTACAATACAATGCCACTGATTTTATTTAAACATACGCTTTTAATTAAAACTAGATATTAACCCGCACATCCGTGCGGATATATTTATATTTTTAAATTAACTTTAAAAATATAAAATATGTTATAAAGAAAATTTTTTTAATATCAATTTTATGTATATAATTTTTATTTTAAAAAATTTTATTTGTTGAAATTTGTTTGATGATATTGTACAAATCATATATTAATGAAGTATTTTTGTTTATTTATTTAAAATGCAACATCAATATTAATAGTTTAATTTTAAATATTAATTTTATATGAATTAATAAAAAAAATTATTAGCTTCTTTGTTTAGAAATTTTTATTCTCGAAATGTTTTTATGTGAATAAATTAATTTTTTTTTTATATTTTAAAATATTATTTTATTTAATATATTATATTTCAGTTTAATTTTTTTATTTTTACTAAAATATCAAACATAAAATGTTACAACCAATAAAATCTTATTTATTTTGTTTTATATAAAAAAATAATTTGATAATTTAAAAAGAATTAGACTATACTATTTAATTTCAAAATTAGTTACTGAAATATATTAAATATGATCATGATAAACAGTCAAATGATAATTACCTAATGAGTCATTAGTAATGACAATATATTTCTTTTCTCTTTGAAATGTTATTGTTTAGATGTATATATTTTTTGTTAGGAGAATATTATATATGAGTAATTTTAGCATGTTTAGTTATATATGTATATATTTTTTGTTAGGAGAATATTATACACATAGACTTGTGTATGGTAGATAAAAAATAGGACTCTATTTTAATAGAGTAGATCAGATTTATCAAAATTCTTTTTATTAATACGTAAGCGACGTTGAAAAAAATCAAAATATAAAATGACGCCTACATTACTACTGCTGCTGTATTCTCTGATGCATATTTTTCCTTCCTAATGAAATGTCAAGTATAATAACTAATGCTAAAACACTTTATTTTACACAAACCGCAATTTTATCTCGACTGCATTACTTTTCTTATAGTTTACCATCTACCATCTCTTCGTATATTAAGATTGATGTTCCAGGAATACCAATCTTGAACGTTTATTGGATTCTGCAAATTTCACAATAAAAACAATACATATATGTCAATATTTGTGTTTTTATCATTCCTCACTTCCAAACAGAACATACAGCTTACAAAGGATTGCAGCCGAAAATCTATATGTTGCAGTATTCAAATATAGTCCATTCAATATTTAATTCCAAAAATTTTGAAAATCGAATACCAAAAATACTATCCGCTAATTCACAACCTCGAAAACCTCCAAAAAAACTTGATTTCCGGAAATAGCTACCTAACAATATCAAATATCCTAAATCGTTTGTACTAATCTTTCAATCAAAGTATCTATATTCTCGAAGGTTTTTTATCTAACCAAAAAGAATATACCAAAGCATATCTACCAAGTGTAATTTCTTTTTACTTTTTTTCAAAATATAAATAACAACCAATCAAAATATTTTGTTGATTTTACTAAACACACGCTAACTATACTTTAACAGAAATGATTTGAAATATCTTAAACCCACAGCACTTAATTTCTTACTAGATTTTGACCCGCGCTTAAAAGCGCGGGTTATTTTTCAGTTGATAAAAATATATGATATGAATTAGTATTTTAGTCTTGTTATATATTATTATGTTACAAAATTTTATTATGTCAAAAACAATTATTATTATATAATTATATTTTTAATCGTTTGATTACTTTTTTCAAAAAAATATTATATGGATTGATCAGATTCAGTGCGTCTATTATTTTAAAATAAATTATTTTCAATTAAATGAGAACAATACTTTTATATTAAGTTTGGACCCGTCGTCGAACCAGTAAACACGATGACTTGTACATAAGCTGGTTTAGATTTAATGAAAACTCGTTAATTTAAAGCATGCAAACTGCGAAAAAATCCGCAATCAAGTGTGACCCGACATTTGGTTTACATGGTAGGAAAAAAATAATCTTCAATAATATTTTAAGAGATGAATGAAACTTCTAATATATTAATGAAATAAAAAAAGATTTAACGTAAATATATATAATTTTGTTTTAACAAATGATTTGCTAAAGTGTTTTTTTATTAAATTTGATTTTGTAAATATTTAGAATTATATAATGTTAGATGACATGATATAATATGTTGTATGATATATGCTTTCGTTTTAATAATTGATATCTAAATATTATATATCCATCTTTGAGCATAATATATGATGTATATAACGTTATTGAATAACAACAATAACATTGGATGATAATAAGAAAAATAATTAGAGAAGTGTATCATACCAAATGAGAAATAATAATAGGATTTATTTAAATTATTTATAGTTATTGTAGTTAATGGTAGGATAAAAAATAAATAGTTTTATATAGATGTTATAAATTCTTTTATAAAATTTTTTTTTAATAATATAAATTTTCAATCGCATCTATAATATATTCTTATCAAAAATCATCATAACAATATATTTAGAATATATATATATTTAGAATATATTGTTAAACTAAATTGGAGAAATATAAGGTAATTGATTATTGCATAGTTAGAAAAATATAAGATAATTGACTATTGCATAGTTAGAGAAATAAAAGGTGAGACCAAAAAAATAGTTTAAGCTAATGAAAGGGTCCAACAACTTTTCATAGGTAGATTTTTTAAAACTCCTTCCCTTTTAATAGTATAGATATATACATCATATTAACCTCAGTTCATACGCGCAGATTACAAAACAATTCGCATCTAACTCTTCTAAGAAAAAACTGGTTTAACTTGATGAGATAAGGCCATGGAAAACAACTTGGTTGATTGAAGCCAAAGTCATACACACCTGGAAACCATCAAATCTCGGGTTTGGCGAGACTTTAGAGATCATCATGGCAGACAAAAAGGTAATATTATTTAACTTGAAATTTTTAAGAGGTATTGGTTTTACTTAATGAATCGTTAATAATGTGTTATTCTGCAAAATTTATTCCAGGGTATCAAAGTTCATGCTACTTGTAGGAAGAACTATTTGAAATCTTTGGGAGATAAATGTATTGTTGGCGAATGGAAGACTATTGAAAACTTCCAAGTTAGTGAACCTGGAAAACAGTTCCGACCAACAAAGCTCATGTACAAGATAAGTTTCATCAATCAGACAGTTATTAAACCAAATGATTTCCAAAACAATGACATGTTTCTAGCCTTAGCAGAATTTGATTTTGTTTTGAGTGGAAGTTTAGAGACGGAATTTTTAATTGGTACTTATTGTTAGTGTTTTAATCTATCTATATTTTACTATAATGTATTCAAATCATGTATATTAATCTGGATTATTTCGGTGTTCGAAGATATCGTTGGACAAGCCATAGATGTTGGAGAACTTCGAATTCTCCACTCTAATGGAAAGAAGTTAAGGAAAATTGAGTTCACCTTAAGAAACGTCAGGTAAAAAATTCTAATTCCGTGATTTTAGTATCCCTTGATCAACCCTATACATTATTTGACTCAAATTTGACTTAATGTTGATAGTGATGTGTGCATACAATGTTGCTTGTGGGGGAAGATTGCTGATGAAATGGAAAATCATAGAGAGGAAGCACAATTTGGAGTAGTTGTGTGTTTGATAAGATTTGCTAAAATCGGTTCATTTAGAGGTACAAATTATATACATTAGGTTTTGTGGATTTATTGATGATGAGTAAATATTTTTTATAGGTATTCTCCAAATATAAAATGCTTATGATTCTTCAAAATTGGTGTTCAACCCGATCATAAAGGAAGCAGAAGAATTAAAAGAAGTCTATGATAATCTATAACCTTAATCTTATTGATTATATAATTGATAGATCTATCACTATTGTATTGCCTACCTTGATGCTTATTTAAATTTTTGTGTAATTTTACTTAATGATGATTCAATGAGTAGATACATGAGGAAGGGAATCAAATTGTTACAAAAGCAAAATACGAGTCTCCGAAGACAAGTGCCGCTTGGAAAGAATATGAGGATAAAACAATTGCTGAAATTCTACGATGCACACAGGTTTACTTAATTTTACCAGTGTATTTTTGGTAAATAATTGTTTCAGATATAATGATGGTTATTAATTGTGTGAACAGGTTCAAAAGTGCAAGGTTGTTGCTATAATCTATGCTATAGATACTGATTATGCATGGTATTATTTTGGATGTGATGCGTGTCAACACATGACTTATAAAGTCCTCGAGCCAGATAGCAACACCCCTATCTAAACGAAACCATTGTTTTGGTGTGAGATCTGCAAAAAGAATGTGACAAATGTTGCACCAAAGTAATATTTATATACTTATATGTTTTGGATATGTTTCAGTATATCAGTTTATGCTTATGTTTATTATATGCTTTATGTGACCTTAATATTAGGTTTAAACTTCATTTGATACAGCTGAAGCAAAATTTATTCTTCTTGATTGGGTTGCAATGCCAGTTATAGGAGTAAAAGTAGAAAAAATTCTAAATGGTTCTTTTGATGAGGTATTATTTTGAACGTCACATATTTACTCTAAAATAATGATTCTAAGATTTTCAACCATACAAAATTTTCCATCTTATAAAAAAAATCATATAGGTTGAAGATCCTGCATTGTTGCCTGAGTGTATTAAGGAGATTGTTGGGAAGACTTTTAGATATGGAATTACATTCGACAAAGGTGGTGATACCAAGTTTAAGGTCCTAAAAGTCTGGTCAGTTTACAACACTCTCATGGTTGATTCCCAATCTGAAACAATGTCTGGAAAGGGAACCACAGCAATCTCAGGATCTGAGGTATTTTAGAGTTTTTTGACTGTGACGTACTCTTAGTCTTAGTGTTGACTTCTTCATTTTATAAGACTAGGGTCGGCCCGCCCTACGGGTATGATTTACTTTGCGTGTGATATATATAAGTATACTATATGTGAATGTGTTATCTTTTTGTTAGGTCTATGTTTATTTGTTGCACTGGGTTGATGTATGTTTAGGTTGATGTTTGTTTAGGACAGATTTTGCATCAGCCTAATGCTGTTGCGCGATTAAGGTTACTGGTAAAAATGAGAGTGCTGGACAATATGAATATGCTGGTTACGTTACTTACGTGTGAGGCTGAGCTTCTTTTTTCATTTGTCTTAGTTGGTATTTAGTGACCTTATTTGTTGGCTGAGTTACGGATGCGTGAAAATGGTTTCCATCAATTTCTAGTGTTACTCTGTTTATAAAGATTTTGTGGGAAAAAAAGATTTTGTGGGCCTAAGTTAAAATTTAGAAGGTAGTTGAAGAATAATTCCTCACCAACATCATCAAGTTTAACAGAGTTTTGTTTTTCGTAGAATGAAACTTATTGATGTAACTCTTAGCTTGCTCTTTTAATACGTCAGTTATAAGTTGAATGCCTAGTCTGGGGAGAAAATTAAAGACGTCCTTTAGGGAGGAGAATACTCAATTTATATTTTATTAAGTTAGTCTCATAAAACTTACTCTCAGAATCCCATATTTGAGTCTTTAGGTCCATCGCTCTTAACTGTTTTACATTATGTTTTGAATACAATACGATATGAAGGTCTTGCAAAAGTAGGATAAACAAAAGGTAAAATTTCACTACTTTCTTCTAATGCTATAGTAGTTTTGTATAATCTTAAGATGAAGTGATATCTTTATAAAAGGACCAAGGCATTTCAAAAGGAATTGTGGCGCCAGGCTCATGAAAGTTTAGAAGAATTAAATGCCTAAGTCAAAAAAAAAAAGTGAGAAAAATTAATAAGAGATTCTTCTAATGTACTTGTAATCTAGAAAACCAATTTACGTCGATGTCAGCTAAAATCCAAAGATATTTAATCGTTTTTTCTTTAAAACCATAGCAATGACCCGTTAAATTAAGATTAAGATGTAAAGTAGAAGAGCAATAACTTGTATCTTAAAATTTCTTTTTTTTATTAATTGGCAGAAACCATAGTTCCTATGAATTTTTAATATAAAATTGTATGAGTAAAATCTTCGTTTACCATTGATCTAAAATATTTTTCGCAGCTCCATACAATGTTATTTTCTAATCCAATTCTCTCTTTATCGTGCACCACTTCGGCCAATTCCACTTTTCTTAACGTCATTGTTTCCTGTAAAAAACCTTTTTTCTTATAAAATTGCGGCTGCTTCAAGCTCGAATTCCCCTATCACTTTTGTCGAAAAAATCCCCAAGAAAATTACAAAATCTCATCTGGGTATCTTTTGTTTCTTCCTTTCATTTATGGGTTTCGTTTTTAGCAGAACGGTGTTGATAATCCGACTATGCAAACTCTCAAATCAAGTCTGAACCTGCCAAAAGACATCGACTGGTCTAATCCTGACCTTGTAAATGGGAAACTGTTGAATGCGATGGAAGCAACCGGGTTACGCCAATTCGGCCTAAAACAGAAGGAATTCGTGGAACTCCTCCCGATCTTCACACCCTCACGGATTGGACTGTTCTCGAGCTCTTTGAGAATCAGATTTTTGGTGTGATTCTTGGTTTCACCGGTCTTACTCGTTTGTAGACGCTGTATTTAGATGACAATCTCTTCGACTATGATCTCAAAAATCTATTCTATGGCATGAGCCCACGTCAAGAGGCGTATCTCATGAACAATCCGTGAAACGCTTAAAGAAGCGACGTCTCTCCATAACCTCTCCCTAGCCAATTGCAATATAACGGAGACGATCCTTGATGTCTTCAGCTTTCTTCTCTCATCCCTGAAATATCTGTCATATATGACGCAGCCTCTTGTCCATAAAAGGGTTCTCTTACTGGCCCAGTTTCACGGGTTTGCTATAATCTGAAGACATAACCGGACAAACTTTTATCCCTGGTGGAACGATCTCCTCTCGTCCCCGGAACATTAGTGTCACACAGATATTAACAGAGAAACCATGTCAGAAAACACAACGCTTAGCGTCTTAGGGAGCAAACCTAGATCACCGTGCAGTTCTGGTTATTTGTCGGCATCTTGGTACACATCATGATCGTTGTCATAACCATGTCTGGTAATTATGTTCTTGATATTCTTAGCTTTTTCTTCACTTTCTTGTACATAGATGAGCTCTATTCTCTTGATGAGCTTATTCCTATGATCCCACAATATATTAGGCAAACGCATTATGAAGATATATGATCGATTTTCTTGTAGTAAACATTAGTTTTTTTTTGTTTCATTTCAATTATGGTTTACCTTGTATACAATCTTTCTTATACGGGCTGGAATAAAACTATTAGGATTCCAAAATCTAAAACTGGAAATCTTCTTGCGCAGATATGTATATACCTGGATGGAGAAATCCTTCATGCTTTGACTGCCTGCAACAACCTTATTACGCTTCTCTCGATATCTACCGCCATCAAGCAACAGCCCCTCGCTCGCACCTTTTTGATTTCTATATAAGTCTTCTTCTCGATTGGTTGAAGTTGGGTTTGTTCATCGCTGGGAGATTGGGGAATTATAGTCAGAGCTTCCGCCGGTTACTTAAGAAATCTAAGTCGAAACCCTAGAATCGCTACTGGGGAGAAGATAGAGACGGGGAGAAGAGAAAGATGAAACTATAAAATCAGAAACGCCCCGTTTCGAACATATCATATTACGCCTTATAACGGACCGGGCTTATTAAACAAAACGCACAGACCAATTCTAAAGATAAGCCCGTCACAATTTCGGATTAAATGAAGTGATGTGTTTTGGTCGACGGTGACACGTGTGTCATGCTCACAACCTTCGACTTTTTGACCTGGATCCTAGGTGGCATGACAGGAGAGAAGCAACATTTCTTTATATATAAAGATTTTATCATATGTGATTAATATGTCTTCTGTATTTATCTATTATCTAGGGATCTCTTTTAAGTTAGAGTGATGAAAGCTCTAGCAAGATGACGACGCCTTCAAAGCGATCATGTTATGACATTATAGACCATCCGGACACCACATCAACTTCAAAGATTCGCCCTATGAAAATTATCAAGATTGAGAAGATGAGCAATGAAGAGTTTGATCTTACAAAAGAATAACTAAAGAAGGAGAATCTTTTTCAGTGTCTCAAATTTTTTTTTTTTTTCTTTCTAATAAGTGTTCTCGCAACACAATGTTTTAGATCTTGGTTAGTCATGTTTGGTCTTTTAAAACGTTCCATTATATGTGATTTTTAATAATATGATTTTTTTTATATTGTCTCATTAAATTTATATGTGAGTTCTCATAATAATATATTTCTTATATACTTTGTGTATATAAAAAATTTAGATAAACTAGATCGTTTTTCCGCGCTACGCGCGGATATATACTTTTAAATTTATTTATTTATATCATATTTTATCACATGTAAATTATTATCTTAATTTTAGAATAATTGTGTTTATTTGATCATTTACAATTTACTATTGCCGTGAGAAAAATCTAATCATTTTCTTTCATAAAAAAAAATTTTCATTCTCTCTTCCATTATCCATTGTTACGCTTCTTCTCTGATTCCGGTTACTCCCTTAGAGCTGGAGTTGGATCTTTGATTTTGGTTTTTTATCATATTTTGTCAACTGAGATCATCTGATTTTCTTCATGTTCTTCTTTTTGGGTAACTTAATCAAGTTTTGATTTTGTCTTTTCAGGAGATTAATGAGTTTATTGATGATCTCAATGCAATGTTCATTGATCTTCTTTGCTTGATATAGCTAGTTAAAGCAGGTTGGGTTTTCTTACCCTCTAGATCTGATTTTATCTTTGAACCCATGTGTTGTTTTGTTTGTGTTGCATGTCGTCTCTGAGCTTTCTTTGGGTCACTATTGGTTTCGATCTTTCGAGCAAGTTTGAACTCGATTGTGAGTTGTTTCGGTCCTTTTCATTACCCTTAAGATTTGATCAAAATCTCTTCTTCCGTCAAGCTTTACATAGTGTTTCGAGTTCTCTTCTCTGTCTCTGCCATTCCGGTTGACGACTAATGAACTTAATTGTTCTGTTTCCTGGTGTATGAAACTTTGGTCTTTATATTGCATGTGCTATTCTATATAGCAGGAGACGCAAGCCAGAGGTCCTAGTCTGGAGTCCTCGCCTTGTCTTTGTTCAAAGGAGCTTTATTGTAGTCAACATGCATTGTTTTGTTCTTGGTTTCTTATGATTTGATCCTTGTTTATTTTAACTTTGATTGGTAAAGTTAAAGATTGTGTTATCTCTATGTTGATCTTTGTCTACCATGTGTGAGATGTTGTTTCCAGGAACTTTTGGTTTGGTTCGACGGACTGTTCTTGTCAGAATTATGGTAATCGCCGGTCTTTATATCTTCATTGATTGTAATGAAAATAGTGTTTAAAAAATATTTACAACTTACTATTTTGACTTTTATGGTAATTTTTTGATACATATGACTTTTAAGATTTTATATGCTGTTGCACAGAGCTATTTTAATGTCAAATAAGTTTCATTTACAGTATATGAAATGAAAATGAGTAACCTGAAATGTAGTTTGAGTTACTTTTTTCCTGAAATGTTTTGCAAACTTTACTTGTATATAAGATTTGAAATATTTTAGGGAACAAAATTTCATATAAGTAAAACAGATCAGAACAAAAAATATTTGTTCAATAATGCACTTAAATTTATTAATATTGTTTTATGTAGATTTTTAATATCGATTATTGTTGACTGTTTTAGAACTGAAACCATTTAAGATTTGTCTGACAGTGCATTATTAAATAGTGAAAATATTAATTTATATAATAATATTAATTGGAAGCGTATTGAACATACTATTAAATATTAGTGACCTATATTTTAGCTGTAGAAAAAATATTTATTTGTACTTGATTTTTTTAGAATGTGTAAATGTTGTTTTTGTAACTTTGGTCTAATATAATTTTGATAACATTATAATAAATAAGTTTATATCTTATTTGGTGTCGGACTTCTGTAAATTAATATACAGGTATGGATAAATTGTTTGCTAATTAAAGACAAAGAATAATAGTGTACGAACCAAAAGTTCTATTGAAAAAATAATTTCAAAAACATAAAAAATAGAAGCGGCATTTATACATGAACATCACTTTTAGAATTTTTGGAGAAACAAATGCATATTCTGATTTCTTGGGAATTTTAATATAAAACTTTACCCCAAGTTTGATATCACTTTTTAAATTTATCTTTAAAAGATAACTATTTTCTTTAATATTTTAAATTTAAAAGCTAAAATTAACATTGTCATTTATAAATGTTTGATGGAGACAAACAAAATTTGTGACAGGGACATTGCTGGAAACTAACTCCTCGTTTGCTCCTGGGAGCTAGACGGACATTGTTTTCTTTTCTTGATATGCTTATGGCAGAAAAGATACAGCCAAGGCCTTAGAGGACTTGGTAGGAAGATCAGGTCCAGTTACTTAGCTCATCATCATTTTTTTCTTCTGACCATACTTCTTCTTTCTACTGAGATATGAATTGCCTTTGTTGAAGGTTTTAACACTCTCTTGCTTGTATCCTTATAGTTGAAGAGAAGCAATATTCTTAACTTTGCACATTAACTCAAGCTGTTCAAGCCCGATTTCAAAAGCACCGGCTGGAGTCGCATAATATTTTGTTTTTTCAACTCCTCAGGACAGCAGCTAAGGAATATAAAGACTTTGTACTCCGCATAAATAACCAGATAATACACATCACAGACGCATACAATTAGCATGAATTACCTTGCTTGCACGGTCACACCCTATATCCATGGAAAAAATTGGTAGCCTAGGATAGAAAATAAAAGAGCATTCGTTAATCAGTAAGAAGATATATGTGAGATAAATACCTTGATTCAACATTCAACAGCCGCAAAGTAAACTTACCAAAAGAGAATGTCTGACTTCTGATCGCCTTTTTTATTTCTTGCCCTTGCTGTTTTATTCCAGTCGTGGGTGTAATGGAATCTCTGTGAGGCATTGACACCAGTGCAGCTTTCTGCGTTAATGTAATGGAATGTACCAAATAGTAGAGAAGCGCGACTGTTGCATTGACACCAGTGCAGCTTTTTGCATAAATGTAATAGAATGTACCAAATAGGAGGCAGGCTTCTAATTTTCTTTTAATCGCAACTCTAATTCCTTAATCTTCAGTCTTCTATTTTTGTTGGTGTAGCTCATACTGTTGCTTTGACATTTAAATCACTCTGAAAAAAAGATGGTACGCTAGAATAGCAAACTCCACTTGAGCTTCTGGTATGGTTAGCATTGGCAAAAAGAAAATGTTAACATCAAAAAATAAGTTTTGGAAATAAACCAGTCACATAATTTTCATTGGTATTGTTTTTTTTTGGCTTCAAAGCTTAAATCCAGAATGATTATGAATCTTAGAGACCAAGAAAGATAATGTAGCTTGTTAGATTTAGCTTTAGAGGAATAACCATACCGTTGCTGGCCAAGTTACATTGGTCCATACACATATCTTCTATTCCATTGTTTGACCTGTCCAAACATTTTTTGAGTTTATTCTGTCTCAGAAACATCAAAAAATAAAGAGGTCGTGTAACAACTAAAAACGAAACATTCTTAAGTTGTATTTACTTCCAGTTCAGTTCAAGTAAAGCTTTTTTGGTTAACGCACTCTGGTTGACTGGTTCTCTGCATCACCAGGTCTTCTTCCAACTTTCACCTGTAGGGGTTTTCTGTACATATAACTTTAGACAATTAAGTCCAAAAGAGATTAAAAGAGCATAACAAATACACTCTAAAGTTTATCTGTGTAGGCCAGAACATTCTTATGATTCTTCATATAGCAAATTAAACATTGTTTACCTCAAAGACTTCTTTGAATAGCTGCTTTGAGACATTTGATCACTCTTGTGACATGTCTTACTGCCTAGGATTTGACTGTAGATACATTGATATGTTTTATGTTTTATTCCTGGCACAAGCCCGAGAAATAGAAGATGGTAGAAGACCTTGCAGTTATAATACCAATTTCATCATATATTAGATAACAGGAATTGCATAACCTGAAACATATAACCTTAACAACAATGAAAGGACTGAATATGACCGTTGATACTCTTGTACAGTCAACATTTTAACTTATTGAGTAAGAAGAAAATAGCATTTGCTTCTTTGCCAAAAAAAGCAAGTGGTACGTTCAGTCTCCACCATTTTTCTCTGCCTATACATTTGCTTTTTTCTTTCGCCATTCATAGCAAAACTGATCATGTCTTGACTTTCCAAATCCCTAACTTTGCTTCTTCTTCTTCCTTCTTCTCCATGTCCAACGCATCATCACTTCACGTCACTGAAGAGAGAGAAGAAGTCATGTTTTCTGAGAAAGGTCACACCTTTAGCAAAGCCCACTTACTAAAACCCATCGCTACCTCTTGTGAAGCCGTAGCCGAGCTTCCCCGTCAACGTCACTCTGTTTCATCATCTCCTACAGAGTTGCTAAACAGCTTGTCTTCATGAGACTCCGTCTCTAGGTTTTGAGTTGCAGAGCGTCGTTTTGTCTCTTGGGTCGGAAAGATGGAAGCTTTACACGAACCCACATGGAGAAAAGCTGTGATCTTTGAAGCAATCAAGGCTTCCACTTACAACATCACTAAGAACCCATCTCTGCTTCTCTCTGTTTCTTAAAAATGGTGTCCTGAAACGAACTCTTTCGTGTTCCCTTGGGGTGAAGCAACGATAACTCTGGAGGATGTCATGGTGCTTCTTGGATTCTCTGTTCTGGGCTCCCCTGTTTTGGAATCTGTACACAGCTCCGAGATGAGAGATGCGGTGGAGAAGCTGGAGAAATCATGGCAAGAGAAGAAGGCTGGACATGATATTGTGAGGGAAGGCCATGGATTTCAGCTTCATGGGTAGAGGTGATCTGGAGCATGAAGCTTTCCTTGCAATTAAGGATGACATGAGAGAAGGAACGCTGAACAGACGAAGGTTTCAACGCAACCGAAAGTTCTCCATCGTCTTATTCGCAAAGAAGAAGATTTAGGCTGATGTGGCAAGATTTTAAATGTTGATTGGTTAATTTTTTATGCCTACGTGGATAGGCTAAATGTATTCAGTTGAGCTTATTCAACTTTTAGTATAGTATAGATATACCGGGCAAGTTTATTCTCACATCAATTACACTATATTTGATGTCTTAATTCTTTTGCAAATATAATTTAATTACATTATTTAATTACATATATGTTTAAATTTATAAGTCTGAATTAACGAATGAGCATAAACATATTGTGCGGTTTTCAAATATTAAAATACAGTCATCGCAAAATTTTATAAGTATTTTTGAAAATAAAGGTTTAGAAACATTGATTTTCAGGTCTTATATCAAAACGTTTATAGCTTTAATATATAAAAAAAAGTAAGGGTTTTGCTGCTTTTTAAAGTATTGATGTGCAATACTTGTGACTTTATTTTGGCAGTTTCAATCAACGAATAATCGAATGAAAGACGACTCAGGGATTCACTCCCATGGTCAACCTTCTCGGAAAAAGAAGAGGAAACAATATGAGGATGAGAACAATCCCTCATTGACCATCAGTCAAAAACCAAATCGCAACTTAGGAGTAGTGTTTCAGGATGTCACAAACATACCTCAGATTCAGGGTTTTTGTTGTCTCTTTCTCCTACTCTCTATATAGCTCGCCTTCTGTAAATATTAGATCAAGATAACCAGAATTATTTTGTGCAGTCGATGAAATTGGACAAGAAATTTCTCCCTCAAAGAAGAACAGACTAAACAGCGATGTTGGTTGTAAGTTATCAAATAGAATGTTCATATCTTCCTTAGTACAGACCCACTCACTTAAGATATTTGTTTGCAGCCATAGGACTCAGAAGGCTTAAAAATAGACTAAGGCAGGCAGGAATCAACCGTACAAGTAGCAGTATTGAAGGTGTAATTGATACACAAAACAACATAACAAGTCAGCCTACAACAGTAAATTTTGGTACTATTCTTAATGATACAAATGCTTCTAAAGGTTGAGTCTCTATATGTTACTTTATCTCTCCAACTAAAGTTTTGTTTCTAACCAAAAATACAGAGGAACACGCTCCCGTGAGACGAACCTTTGGCAAACCTATTTGTTGGACCCAATTTTGGTCAAGATCAAAATGGGCCCCGATCAAAGACATGGGCCAAGACACGCCGAGGCCCACAACCAGAATCAAGCTCGAAGAAGAAGTCGCAGAGGTCGCAATGATCGCGCAACAAGAAGCTGAGATCGCAGAGCTGGCACGGAGATCTCGGAGTCGACTCGCTATAAAGGAAGGAGAAGAAACAAGGAAGAGGACACGTTAAAAACCCTAGAGAGAGTTTTACATTCACATCGATCTTATTGTCTTCCCACTTTTAGATTCCTTCTTTATCGAACTTGTTTGTATCATTCGATCTAGTTCAGCTCATTGCATTCGATCCCAGTTATCAATAAAGTCTATTTTCGACTACTGGAAACAATTTAACATCGTTGTGTTCTAAAGATATCGTTGCCCACATCATTTATCTTCCCTAGATCAACCCCGATCACTATCAAATACTTTGTGTAGAATTTAGGTTCTACATTTTGGCGCCATCTGTGGGGAAGATAAACGAAGAACTTCTTTGCTAAGAAACCGATCTAAGTTTCTTAAACGCGACTATGGACCCCAACCAAACGACATGAACCACTCTTTCGTGAATCAACGACATCGACCCTGTCGGATCCAACTCGCCAGTCGGAGTAACCCCGGTTGGATTAACGGGAACCACAAGTGCGACCAGAACAGCCCCCACGCAACGAATCCCTCCGATCGGGACTTCGAGTCAAGATCGACCTCCTCCGATCAACCAAACGACAATTCCGGAGCAAACTGGAGCTTGGGTTTGGAGCCGTCCCGGAAACAGATCACCCTCCGACGATCCAACTCGATCTCAATCCAGACCGATTTCACCAACTGATCTAGCCCAAACCCGAGGGGAACTGACCAAACTCTGAGGAACGATGACAACCCTAATCGACGAGATTCGAAGTCAAAGGATGATATATGGTGTTTTAGACATCTTGTATATATGCTTTCAATTGGTTTTCAAGTCTTTATCGAGTCTTCCTAATTCTTTTCGAGTCATTACGGATCTGGAGTTGTATTGGATGGGAGATCGACCAGCTAGAACAAAAGAGGCAGAACACAATGCAATCTGGAGATTTTCACG
The DNA here is from genome assembly GCF_000309985.2 of Brassica rapa. Lineage (NCBI taxonomy): Eukaryota > Viridiplantae > Streptophyta > Magnoliopsida > Brassicales > Brassicaceae > Brassica > Brassica rapa. Next base: position 19,930,975 of record NC_024803.2, on the reverse strand, counting down.
CGGAACAGTCTGAGTGACTGTTCCCGATAGCGGAGCAACCCGAGTGATTGTTCTGGATATAGCGGAGCAACCCGAGTGCATGTTCTAGCGGCAGAGATTTTTAAGGAAACTACAAGTCATTACAAGATTTGCCCTAATTATCCCATCTTTTTCTCTCAGCCGCATGTGGCTTCCATAAAAATTCTTTTTCTGTTTTTCTATATCATTCTACGCTATTTCTTTGAGTAGAAACCAGACCTTAGAGTTGGAGACTTGAGATTTTGCTACTTTGTAAAGGGAGAAGGCCATCTCTCTCGATTTAGAGAAGAACCCCCTGAACCCTATTACTTTATTTCAGTCATATTTCATGTTGCTTTATATCTCTGTCTTTGTGTTTTCTTGCTTTATGGCTGAGTAGTCAGCTTGCTTAGTCTAGGGTGTTAGATCCGTGAGCTTGACATAAATAAGTTATAAATCGATTGTCTTCATTCATTGTTGTTCTTAAGGCTTGCATCAAGTTAACCACTTAGTGCCTGATTTTAGGTTTAATCTATTCATTAAAAGTGTTATAGGTTGCTAGACATAACTTGAATGAGCATCATATCCCTAACCAGCGAAAGGCATCTTGAGACTTGTCGTGGGGCGCAACGAGGACGTTGCGTTCTTTGAGAGGGAGTGAACTGTAACACCCCGAGTTGTAATATATGGAAAGGCTTAAGAGGATTGATTTGACTATCTATGTCACCAAAGTTGACTTACCTTTTCCGTCACAAACCCGTTTAGAAATCCAGAGCTAAGCGTGCTTGAGCTGGAGTAGTGGACGGATGGATGACCTATCGGGAAGTGATTCGCGATACCGTGTGAGTGAGGCCGAAGCACGAGGAAAGGTCATGTGGTGATTTCAGGGTCAGTAAACAAGTTTTTCTGGCCTTGGAAAATTTACGCACCGTTCGTTGGAACGAGATGGGGCCACAGGCCGAGAGATTGAGCGTGGGTGGCCCATTAGCCGTGGACTGTCGGGGCAAACCAATTGGTGACAACTTGTCTTATGGGAGGGTTGCTAAAGGGTGAGGTCTTGGGTTCTAGGAACGCCAAGCGCACCAACAACCTAATTATAGAGTCAGTGAAGGCTTATAAGTTAGGGGTTGGGGTTGATGCTATGTACAGCCAGCATGGGGTCCACGGGACGGGTGGGGTCCGTGGAACAGATTGTTACTATAAAAGTCGACTTTTATGGGACAACCCGTCCCGCAGACCCAGCCTCACAGCCCTGCAGGACACCGACCTTAGTCCCTCATATGTGAGTCCTAACTAACTTTCCACAAGTAGGTTATTGGTGCGCTTGGCGTTACTCGAACCCAAGACATCACCCTTTAACAATATTTTGGTTTCGAGGAAAGCTAAATGTACCAATAACCTATATGGGGAAAGTCAGTGAAGGCTCACATGTGAAAGATTAGGATCAATACCCTACAAAACTCTTAGCCTGGGCCCGCTGGATGGATTGTCACATGTGCATTTATAACCCACAGATCTCATGATCGAAACCTGGCTCTGTACCAATTCTTGTAACTACAAATTCCTTCAATCGATCTAATCGCGCAGAATTTATCACTCAAGATTGTACTCTCTCTCGATCGCGAATGAAAAAAAAATAGTACAGAGCGAAAACAAAGGAACACAAGATTTGTTTGCCCAAAACATCGCACTCGATGCGGGGCACTAATCCCTGGGGATAGATCTCAATCCAACAAGCTCTACTAATCTCCAAGAAAACGAGTTCTCCACACATCGGAGAAAGCTCGATGATAATGACGAGTAAATTCTGTAACAACCTCTCACCGACTCTGTTTCGCTTTTATAACCAAGAGATTACAAACCGGAAATAACCGAAAGTAGTAAACCAAATGAATCTGTCTAAACCGACCCGACTTCAATTTAGCTCAATACACTCGTATTCCAACAGAGTCGCTTCCATTTGTTCATGATATTATGCAGACTTCAACACATTTCATTATACTTTTAAACACAAAACATGATTGTATCGATAATATCCAAAAGAAAAGAAAGTTCAAATGGTAAACAAACATACACAAATCAATAACCTCAACATAGAAAACCGAAACACAATATGAAAATTTAGGCAAGAATAATGAAAGATTGAAAAAAAAATGGAAGATTGCATAAATAGAAATCATTACTATGAGGGAAATCATTACTATTGGAGGGAAAACACAATTTCTCGGTTTTAACGAAAAACCCCAATTTCTCGGTTTTGGCAAAAAAAACGTAATTTCTCGGATTTTGGCGGTAAAACACAATTTCTCAGATTTTGGCGAGAAAACACGATTTTTCGGAAGTTGGCGGGAAAACGCGATTTCTCGGTTTTGGCGAGAAAATGAAATTTCTCGTTTTTGGCGGTAAAACGCAACTTCTTGGTTTTGGCGGGAAAGCGCAATTTCTCGGTTTTGGCGGGAAAGCGCAATTTCTCAGTTTTGGCGGAAAAACGCAATTTCTCAATTTTAACGCGAATCATAATTTTTTGGTTTTGGCGGAAAAACACAATTTCTCGGTTTTGACGGGAAAACACAATTTTTTGGATTTTGGCGGGAAAACGCGATTTCTCGATTTTGGCGGAAAAACAAAGTTTCTCGGTTTTGACAAGAAAATAAAGTTTTATAGTTTTGACAAGAAAAAAATACTTTTATAATTTTGGAAAATAAACATAATTTCAAAGGTTTGGCGGGAAAGCGTAATTTCTCGGTTTTGGCGGAAAAAATGCAATTTCTCAGTTTTAACGGGAATTATAATTTTTTGGTTTTGGCGGGAAAACACAATTTCTCGGTTTTGACGGGAAAACACAATTTTTCGATTTTGGCGAAAAGACTCAATTTTCGATTTTTGCGGAAAAACGAAATTTTTCGGTTTTGACAAGAAAACAAAGTTTTATAGTTTTGAGAAGAAAAAAATACTTTTATAATTTTGGAAAATAAACATATTTTCAAAGTTTTAGAAATAAAATCTAAACTAATAAATGAAAAATAATTATAAATGTTTTTTGGCGTCAATGGGCATGCCCATTTAGACATGGTCTCTATTGATCTTGGACATTTGTTTGGACCATTGTCCAAAATTGAAATGGTCCAACTAGTCAAACTCAATTGGGCCTTGGACAGACCATTTGACAGCTCTACCAAGTGTAATAGTACAAATTTAAAAGACAAATACAACATACGAACCCCCGCAGGTGTGGGCGTTTAACTTAGCAAATCAAAACCTAAAACTTCAAAATCTGAACTAGCTTTAATTTAAATAAGTTAAACGCCTAATCAAGAAAATAACATTTCAGATAAATATTATGTAGTCCCAAAACATTTAAATGAATAGTAAAATCTTCTGATGAAATAACAAGAACTAGACCTTGAACTGCGCAACCGCGCCAGTGTTTGATTTTATTTTTATATACGTAAAAAAAAAACTCTACATCGTTAATGATAAAATATTTTGAAAATTAACCATTTTACAAACATTTATGGTTTTTTTTAACAAAATAATGTTATAGTCAACGTGTATGGTCTTTTTCTTTCTTTACTTCTTCTACCATATGTGCATATAATTTAATAATTTTTAAAGTCATATATTTGTTTGCTTTTATTCAATAAAACTTCGTAGTATATATTTTAAATTATTTTTCACAAACAAAATGTATATCACAAAATAAAGTTGTACCTTCTATTCATAAATTTGGATTGAAAATAAACTTGCAGTTGTAACAAAACGTAAAATTAAAAAAAAATTAATAAAATATTATGATATAAATTTCAATTATTTATACTAAAACAGTATAGAGTTGGGTCATAAATCTTTCAAATTCCAAAATTTTAGCACCTCTTAAAATAAATAAAATAAAATTATAAATTTTAGAATCATACTTTCGATTGAAATAAATTTGTTAAAAAAACTTGTTAAGAAAATTAACCATATGAATATTCTTTACACCAAAAAAAATTGTTAAAAAACTTATCATGCGTTGTTATTATTTATTCCTAGAGTTTGATCTCTGACCATATGAATATTTGTTTTCACTTTAAATTTTTTTTATACTAAATGGTATAATATATATTTGTAAAATAAAATATATTAACTAATGGTTAGTATAACATTTTAAAACATAAAATTTTTATTTATTTCTTTGAATAACTATATTTTTGTTATTTTAATTGTTTATTATCACAGTGTTTCATAAATTATTGGTATAACATTTTCATATATATAAGTCCAATTAAATAATTAGACTTATATATGAAAACATTATACCAATAATTTATGAATAGATTATTTTATATTTATTTATATATTATATAAATTGATTATGAGATGTGGTTCTTACTTATTATTTATTACTAATAAATATCGGAAAATATTTAATACGTTAATATGAAATATATTAGGAAATCTATTGGAAAATCTATTTTGGTTAAGATTCGATTAAAGAAATCTATAATTTAAATTAGTAAAAAAACAAACATACTTAAATATATGTTCAATAAATATCCCAATGGTATGTCATTGTAAATAAGTGGTAAAACTAAGCGATAATCTAATTTTGTACTCCATTGTGCATTGATGCTACTTTTACAGCATTGAGCATTTGTACATAACATTCTTTTTGATAGATTAATAAATTTGAAATTTCATCAAAAAAATCTAATTTTGTACTACTTTTTAATAGATTAGATGGTAGAATCGTCTATACTTGTCAATGAAAATAACCCAAAAGATTTTGTTTGTCCTTTTCTATTTTCGAATTTTCTATCAACTTTGTAGCCACTGAATACAAAACTCTAATTCTAAAGCCAGTATGTACTAGAAACTCAGAAGCCAATCTGGTTAGATCACTGTACACCGTGAGAATATTTGAAACCTTTAAAATGGTTTACTTGCATTCTAAGTCTTGAAACCAAACAACTTGGAAAGGGAAACCTGAACTTCAGCTTTTTATGACAATATTTGAAACCTTCTATTTCAATTCAAGCAAACTGCAATTTCCTGGGTTTAAGACAAAGCAAATGTAGTTCTCTTCTTTTTGCTCTTCAAATCACAAAATCAATATTATTTTATTCTATTTTCTTTAGTATTCTCCTTCTTTCTTGGCTTGGGGTTCAATTGAAACTCACTAAGTTTTTTGTTTGACAGAAAAGCATATATAGCAGAGCAGGTTCCAGGACTTAACCAAGTACTTACCTCTCCTGTTTCTAAAGATTAAATCTCTATAGTCTCTGCATTTTAAGATCCTTTTTTTTTCCTTCGGACTTAAACATTGGATAAAAAAACTGTTATGGAGAAGAATACAAAGGTGACGCTTGCCAATGATGCTGAAGATGATAAGGTTCATGTAATTAGCTAGTTGATGTTTAGGTTTTATTTTTTTTATCATAGTTTACGAATGTTTCTCCAATATAAGTATAACCATTTTCGTATGTACGCTTAGCAGCATCACACTAATAAAGAGCAGGATAGCATAATCCTAAACCCTAACTTTGAGGACGGCCTCAACAATTGGAATGGACGAGGGTGCAAGGCTGTCTTGCACGAGTCAATGGATGGAGGTAAAATCGTACCGCTCTCTGGACACGTTTTTGCAGCAGCAACAGAACGTAAAGCCGCATGGAACGGGATTCAACAGGAGATTTCAGGAAGATGCCAAAGGAAGCGTGTTTATGAAGTAACATCAGTCGTCCGAATATTTGGCAACAATGCCACGAGTGCAACTGTACAAGCGACTCTTTGGGTCTTAAACGCAAACCAACGCGAACAATACATAGCCATTGCTAAGTTGGTTTCTCATCTCCTCTAGTGTTAAAAAGAATCAATATCGTGTTTGAAATCAGTAAACTAATAGGATTCTGCTATGTCAATGAATCATGTTAGTGTGCAGGCGAGTAATAAAGATTGGGTAGAGTTGAAGGGCAAATTCTTAATACATGGTTCACCATCAAGGATAATACTATACCTTGAAGGTCCACCTCCAGGAACCGACATTCTTGTCAACACTTTAGATGTCAAACATGCTCGGCGAAACCGTCCATCTCCTCCACCATTCTACGAGGTCTGTGCCTTAACCATTAACAGTGCTTTAAAACTTGCGATAGCACGATTCGTGGTCTGGATCGTAAGTCAAATAAATGATGAAAGTAGGATGCATTTATACTATGATTGGTCTGGATCAAAAGCAAAATATGCAAGATATTTTGGTTTTGGATACAACAAGTAGTACTTAGGATGATCAAAACGAAACAAGGTTTTTTTTTTCTGCAGAAACTCTCACTGCTCAAAAATAATCAATAAAACGGGGATCATATATAATCCCTACAGAATGAGAAAGTGGGAAAATGGAAGTTTGCTTCTACGTCTAAGGACGGGGAACAAATATTTCCTTATGCGTAAAATATTAGTCACTGAAAATAATATACTAAAAGTCTACCTATAGTTGATTTGCACTTTAGAACATGATGGTGTTTATTTCTCTTTCCCCACTTCACGCTTTTTAACCCACCTAGTCTTCTGGTTATCTATCCATGGAGCCACGACCAGAGATAGCTTCTTACAGAACCTGCTTGAAATATTAGTTGGATTTCTCCACTAACATGTTTCTGTTTGTGGTGTATTATGCCAGAATCCCGGTTTTGGAATCAACATAGTTGAAAACAGTGAAGTAAGAGATGGGGAAACTCAACCATGGTTCACTCTAGGAAACTGCAAGTTGGGTGTTGGACAAGGCGCTCCTCGCACTTTGCCGCCAATGGCTAGAGAAACACTTGGTTCTCACAAACCTCTTGGCGGAAGCTACATCCTTGTGACCAATAGATCTCAGACTTGGATGGGTCCGGCTCAAATGATAACAGATAAAATCAAACTATTCTTGACATATCAAATCTCAGCATGGGTGAAGCTTAGTGTGGGAGCTAGTAGTGGTATAAATCCTCAAAATGTGAACATTGCACTCAGCGTCGACAACCAATGGGTGAATGGAGGACAAGTCGAGGTTAGCGTTGGTGAAACATGGCATGAACTCGGAGGATCCTTTAGGCTCGAGAAGCAGCCCCAAAACGTCATGGTTTATGTTCAAGGTCCTGCAGCTGGCATCGATCTGATGATTGCGGGACTGCAAATATTCCCTGTGGACCGTCGGGAACGTATCAGATGTCTCAAAAAACAAGTTGATGAGGTTCAAACTCTCTACAAATTTCATTAGAATATGCGGTTTAATAATAAGTTTCTGAGTTCAAGAATATTGTTTCATGGTAGGTACGTAAGCGCGACATTATCTTGAAATTCTCAGGACTTGATGAATCCTGCGATTTGTTTCCTTACATAGTGAAAGTGAAACAAACGCACAACAGTTTCCCGGTAGGAACGTGCATTAATAGAACAGACATAGACAACGAAGACTTTGTTGACTTCTTCATAAAGAACTTTAACTGGGCAGTGTTCGGAAACGAGCTGAAGTGGTACTGGACAGAGGCCGAACGTGGAAAGCTCAATTACCAAGACGCAGACGATATGTTGGATCTTTGTATCGGCAATAACATTAACGTTAGGGGACACTGCATTTTCTGGGAAGTTGAGTCCACCGTTCAGCCGTGGGTTCGTCAGCTGAACAAAACAGAGCTCATGAACGCGGTCCAGAAGCGTCTCACAGATATCTTAACCCGATACAAAGGTAAATTCAAGCACTACGACGTCAACAACGAGATGCTTCATGGTTCTTTCTATCAAGATAGGCTTGGCAAAGGTGTCAGAGCTTTGATGTTCAACATTGCACACAAGCTTGATCCATCTGCTTTGCTGTTTGTGAATGATTATCATGTCGAGGATGGTGATGACACACGTTCGTCCCCGGAGAAGTATAGCAGACTTGTTCTTGAACTGGAAGCGCAAGGAGCACCCATAGGAGGGATTGGGATCCAAGGACACATAGATAGTCCTGTTGGAGCCATTGTTTCCTCTGCTCTTGATAATCTCTCTGTTCTTGGCCATCCAATCTGGTTCACAGAGCTTGATGTGTCTTCCAGAAATGAGTTCGTTAGAGGAGAAGATCTTGAAGTCATGTTGTGGGAAGCATTTGCTCACCCTGCCGTTGAAGGTATAATTAACTTCAATTCCCATTTTTGATCGATTGTTAAAACCATTTGAGCTATCCCAATTCTCTCAAATACACAATTTTAAATTTTTATCATAAAAATAGATACCAAACACTAAAATGACCAAAATAGCGTTTTTTATTTTAAAATTTTTTACTTTTTTTTTTAATTTTAAAAATTTGAAATCCTATCTCCAAAACCTCACTCCTAAACTCAAAACCCTAAACCCTAAATTCTAAACCCTAAACCTTAAACTCCACTCCTTAACTCTAAACCCTAGTGTTTAGATTAATTAACCTTAGAGCACTTCCAACCATTAGAAACTAGGTTGGATTCTAAAAAAAATAAAAAAATAAAAATTTTAATTAAATAGCTAAATTTTCTATTTTTTTTAATTCTAAAATGCTAAATACAAGACAAGTGGAAGGTTTAAAATTTAGAAGTGGTTCTAAAAACACTTGTTTTAGAACTTTTCTTCACACTCTCTCCTAGTGATGGGGGTTCTAATGAAAGAACCTATAATGGAGGTGGTTTTAAGGGTATAAATGTATAGTTACTTTTTTTTATAAAATATTTAAATCTATTTTGGTCATTTTTATTTTTAAGGTCTATATTCATGACAAACTTTTTTAGATCTATAGTACGAATTTTCTCTTTGAGTTATATTAATTAAACATATGCATATAAATTGTCTTAAATTTTAAATTTATAACTATGGCATCGAAGAACAAAATTTTAATTGAAATCTTATGATATTTTGGAGATACAAAGTACTTTTTATAGTGCTTGTTTTGTTTGACAAATATTATGTTATGTACACTTCATAATATTATGAACGAAATCGTTTTTTCCTACTAATTATTTCATCCCATAGCATCCTACGAAAATACCCACATTTTGTATATTATATGTAACGTTATAGCTATCTAACTTTGTGTTTCTCATCATTTTTTGTGGATATATGGTATAAAATTTACCTTTGGTTTTTATACTACATATAGCTGGGATTCCTAACAAAATGAACTTAAACGTTGAGATAAATATTTGCTTATAACAGGAATAATGTTATGGGGATTTTGGGAACTATCTATGAGTAGGGAGAATTCAAATTTAGTGGAGGGAGAAGGAGAAGTAAACGAAGCCGGTAAAAGATTTTTGGATGTGAAACAAGAATGGTTATCTCATGCCTATGGGATCATCAGTGATGAGTCAGAGTTCATATTCAGAGGTTATCATGGGACTTACGCCGTCGAAGTTTGTACTCCGGCTGGGATTGTTCTCAAAACGTTTGTCGTCGAAAAGGGAGAATCTCCACTTGTTCTCTCGATTGATCTATCATACTTGTGATATTTGTTTTACTTTTCTACTGTTTGTCTTATATATGAGTGGGGGTTTGTTCTTCGTGAACCATGTAACATATGTTAAAAAAAAGTTGTTATTGTTTTTGATTATTTGATAATATATGTTAAACAAGTACTGTTACGTTTTGCTTTAGGTCAAATTAGCTAATATTAACTAGGGGCATAAATCTCGTTAAGCCTAGTAGAACATAATATATGTTTAAGTCATCTAAAATTCAAACAAGAATGTGAATTCAAGATAAATAGGGAGAATGTTGACTTAAATTTGAAGTTATCTAAAACTTAAGTCATATAAGTTTTCTAAAAATAGAATTATTTATCTATTTATCTATAATAATAAAGTTGACTCTGCGTCTTATCAAGGAAGGAGATTTCCATTGTAGTCGCTTTCGTTAAAAATCCAAATATTATGGCTGAAAAGGTAACTGAAGCTAAAATCCTTTGTCTCTGATTTCCATTTTGACCAACCGTAAATTCAGTAGCCTTACATTCATATCGATTTCACTTTCTCAGACAGTCCACCCTCATCCCAGGTTCCATTTACGCAGATTGCCTAAACATCTTCACAAGGAGCAACCATAACTTCAGGCTAAAATTATCTAGAAGGAGATATTCAACCTGGTACGTCCGAAGGGTTTTAAAATCTCAATCAGTTACTGACACCCAAATTAATACACTAATTCACTGAGTTACTCAATAAATACTACAGGAACAAATAGGACCTGCATCGACTCTGTCAACTATGGAGAGCTAGAACTATGGTAGGAAAGTGTAGCACTAACCACCCACATTTTGGTGTGAATTAAAGGTATTGAATCTTTTTGAACGTTTGGTAGGATTTACGCTTCACACACAGCGACAACAGTGTCCTATATATTAAACACGAGAAAACCAGATATCTTATTTAGTATATTTGGTTAAATGGAAGCATAGCTATATCATCCTCGAACAGTAGATTAATTATAAATAACCCAGTGAAAACATGCTGTCAGATTGTTTTTTCGCATGTATAATATCATTTATCTCCTCATATTGGCATCTTAGATACCAACTTACATTTTGATCTGGTTACATTTTTTCAGAGGAAGTCCTTAGAGGTTATGATCTTATATATAAATGTATTTTGCTTCAGTGATACTCCCCAAAGTGAACCCACAAGGATATTTCAGTCAGTAGCTTTGATTGTGCCGAGCAGTCTTTATTTCATCTAACCCCAAGGTTGTTTAGCATGTCCAGAAGTTTTTCTTCGCAAGGCAATGTGAAGATATTAACAATTAAATAATTTTCTTTCTTTGTGATCGAGCAGGTTTGTGCTTTGGGAACTGTGTTGCGATTTCTTGGGTAGAAAAATGTATGGTGGATTCTGAAACTGTCAACGTTTGGTTAATATGTTATCCAGTGGATGACAGTGCGTAGTATATTTGGTTGGGAAGGTGATATTCAAATCCTCTAACTTGCTGTTAAATGATGATTTTCAGAAAATGTCGGACCTTGGGCTGGCAAGAGAAGGATCTCAGGGAGACAATACTCACGTCACAGCTGCAGTAAGTCTTTGATTACTTTCTTGAGTTAATTGTGCCATTAGTTATAGTGGTATGTATTTAGTTAGGTTTATTATGTTGTACATAGTTTTAGATGATGAAGTGTTCCAAAAAAAAGATGATGAATCGTTTAATATTTCTTCTTCTTCACATTTATTTTCGTTGAAAATATATAAATTTGGAACACATGGCTATACAGCTCCTAAATACGTGCAAACATGACATCTTCTGTTAAAGAGGGATCTCTAAAACTTCGGTATTGTGCTCAACCAGATCATAACCCGCCACCCGAACCAATGAGAGAAACAGAAACTAAGACTATTGGATTAGGTATGTAAAAGAGTATACTTCTAATAGTCAACGTTTCAGCATGATCGATTAATGGCTCCGCAATAACAATGCAGCTGCAAGAGCATGGATTTTTTTCAAAGAGCTTGGAGTTTGGCTAGACTTGCTGGTCTTTGTTTCAAAATAGAACACTAAAGAACGGTCCAAGATGAAGGCTATAGTGGAAAACTTAATGATGTTATCAGAGAATCAGAGAGTGAGATTTCTAGATGGCCATTAGTATGGAAAGTAGTGAGGTACTAAGCAAGAGTAGAGCCACATGACATGTGAAGGGGTTGAGTTATTGTTATAGTACAATTTTTGCGTTTTGAAGTTTTTTGCATGTTCCATACTACATATACATCAATTAAAATCAATTTTTCTGTTCATGCGATTAATTAGTCTGTCAAACATCAAATAACAAAGCTTAGTTTGCCAAAATTATAGAATAAAGGATAAGCGTATAAATTATAATACTTGAACATATTATTTTGTATTGCATATGTATTTTTTTTTTGTTATCCAAAAGAAACATGAACAAATGTACTCAGGTATGCCATGCATTTTATAATTCATACAGGCATTACATTTCCTCACCTCTCACACTTCCAACACTTTAAAGTCAAAAAAGGAGAGAAAAATAACTATGAAGTTGATGGCTCTTTAGCTTTATGTTTTCTTGAAAATTTAAACTTAAGTACAATGATCTTTTTATATATTAAAATTATAAAAAAGGTTAGCTATTAGAATAAGTAAAGTAAATCAATTATAAATTAGTATTATATCACTTCATTGTAACTAACAAAACAATTTCAAATTGATTAATCCAACTATTATGTTTAAAATCATTTATTTTAATTATGAACAAATTTTGAAGTATTTGATCATCAAATAATTGCTGTTTATTTTTTGTATCAAATTTTCAAAAATGATTTACTATCTGTTCATCCATTATTTACTATGTTAGTAAATTTAAAATCTGAACACTATACTATCAGATACATATTAAAATAAAATAATGTTTATTTTTATAAATAGGAAAGATTGATATTAGATTTTCATAATGTCTAACCAACCCAAGATATTTTTAATCGCGGTAAATAAATATTTCTTTTCAAATGTTTAAATAAATAATATAAAAATAAAACAAAAAAGTAAAATATCAATAAATTCAATGACACACAAAATCGTAAAATTTTGCATTTTAACCTAATGCTTGCAGTTTAAAAATAATCTTCTACTTACTATCATAGTTAAAATAGAATAATATTAAAAATTACTATGTTTTCATAATTTTTGTAAAAATATGAGATATACTTATGATATCTATGAAAAAAAAATGTAAATTGTATAATTTAAAGTTATAAGTGTACACTTTTGTTGAAAATTCTAACTTAAATTTAAGATATTTATATATTTTCTATTCATTTATATATCCGCCCGTAGGGCGGATTAACCCCTAGTATAGAATATTTAAGAGTTATCTTAATATATATGTTACCTAATGAGATTAGGAATTATCTTTTTTTTTGCCATTGATTGGGAATTATCTAATCTAATATAGGAAATGTCAAGTTGTGATATAATTTATGAGTTTTGATAGATTGAAGTTTTGAGTTATTTTCCTTAAACCAAATAAGAGAGATATTTTTAGTACTTTCTCTGTTTCATTTTAATTGTCGTTTTAAATTTGAGTATACTGGCTAAGAAAATATTTAATTTTGTATATTTACTAAATAAAAATATATTTACCAATACATCTAATCACATTTCAACCTTAAAATTTGGGTATATTGGCTAAGAAAATATTTAATTTTATATATTTACAAAATAAAAATATATTTACCAATATTTACTAAGCATTAGCGTATTACAAGGGATGGCATTTCAGAACAGTGAAGCTTCAGGTTCAGTTTATCTTTACGGTGTCGCCTTTTGGTGTGAAAGGATTCTTCGATTGGGTTTATACCCACTGGGTTCTGCTTCGTCTTGAGTATCTTGCTCCTCTCAGTTTCTCGCCAATGCTTGCATCGTCCTCTTCCTTATTCAGATCCTAGATAGACTCATTCTCTGCCTAGGATGTTTCTGGATCCAGTTCCAGAAAATCAATCCGGTTCCTACAAAATCATTCTCCGATCTAGAATCCGACTGCTTCCTTCCAATGGTACTTGTTCAGGTTCCCATGTGTAATGAAAAAGAGGTAAGCCAAAAACATTTAACTCTCGTATAAGAAATCCTTAGAGATTTATTTTATTTTATTTTGATAGGTTTATCATCAATCGATTGCGGCTGTGTATAACTTAGACTGGTCAAAAACAAAGATTTTGATTCAAATTCTTGATGATTCTGATTAGAGATGTTGTATTTGGTTCTGATATTTAGGGTAGTATCAGCCCATCAAAAAATTTAAAAGCCCTAACCCTAATGTTTAAACTGTAAACTATATTGGGCTCATTTAGGGTTGGATTAGAAAATAAATGGTTGAAAAAGGTTGGCCCCTATTAGTCAGTTGATTGTTTTTAAAGCTAAATGACGACGGTTTTGATTTTGATCTCAGCTTCTTCTTCGTTCTCATCGCAGACACTCGAGGAGTCGAGGGTTTCAATCACCCACAGATCACCATCGACGTTGACGATTTTGATCTCAGCTTTTTTCTTCGATCTCGTCGACGAGGGTTTCAACATCTCAGCTTCTTTCTTCGATCTCGTTGACGACACCGTGGGTTTTAACATCTCAGCTTCTTTCTTCGATCTTGTTGACGACACCGTGGGTTTCAACATCTCAGCTTGTTTCTTCGATCTCATTGACGACACTCGTGGGTTTAAACATATCAACTTCTTTCTTCGATCTCGACACTCGATGATTTCAACATCTCAGGTTCTATTTGATTCGTCTCTATCTTTTGGCTTTGGATTCGTTTCTGATAATTTGGTTTACAAATCATTGAAATCTGATAGAAGCTTTGTGTGATGCTTTAACGATTAGTGATGAACTGATGATTGTTTCTGATGATTGTTTCTGATGATTGTTGCAAAACCCATTATGTTCTCATGGAGGAAAGTTTATGATTGATTATCAATGATGGGTTTTATGTTAAGAGGCTGAAGCATTACTAATATGGAATTTCCCATTGGAGTTGATTGTTTGAAGACTCATTGATTCGTTTAGATTGTTAATCAATGATGTCTGCTTTTGGGTTTCGTTTAGAACCATAAGCATTACTGATGTCTTTCATGGAAATTTGGGTAGAAGTCTAGAATCATTGTAAGTTGTTAGATGGTAAAACTGAGACTGAGAGCATGTGTTGTCTTGTTTTTATCTTTAGTAATACTTTCAGCTGGTGAACTAATCTTGTCTTGTCTTTGTATTGAGTTTCAGCTACTGATACTATGGATCTCCCTTCACTTGAAACAATTGCTGCTATGGAGGCTGAGAATGAGTACATAGACGTGCAGATGGAAGGTGAAGAAGAACCTCATGAACAAACACAAAGTGTCACTCAGCCATTTCAACCGGTACGTAAAAAAGGTAGGGCTAAATGTTGGGAAGAATTTACACATGTAGGACTAGAGGCTGATGGAAAAGAAAGGGCTAGATGTAATCATTGTGGTTTTGGTAGCAAAAAAACACATGGAATATCATCACTAAACCGCCATTCAAAGACATGCCCCACTAAGCTTAGGTCAGATGCTCCTAAATATGATCACATAGCTGATAGAGAGAAGATGTCTTAGATAATTATATATCATGACTTACCTTTTAAGTATGTTGAATACAAAAAATTAAGGAAAAGAGATAGATTTCTTAACCCTGATGTTCAGCATATCTGTACACAAACTGCTGCAGCAGATGTCTACAAGAGATATGAGATAGAAAAAGCTAAGTTGATAGAGGTTTTGGTGAAACACAAGGGTCGAGTGTGTTTTTACAGCAGATTTGTAAACAGCCCAAAGTGTTGTGATGGGATATATATGTATTACTGCGCATTACATTGATGAGAATTGGAGGTTGAATAATAAGATTTTAGCATTTTGTAGTCTTAAACCTCCTCATAATGGTGAAGTGATTGCTAAGAAAATTTATGATTGCTTAAAGCGATGGGGATTGGAGAAGAAAGTATTTACTATCACACTGGATAATGCTAAAGCTAATGATAGTATGCTAAATATTCTTAAGCATCGTCTTTTGAGTAGCAATAGGAGTAGCAATGGGCTGTTGTGTAATGGAAAGTTCTTGCACGTTAGATGCTCTGCACATATTTTGAATCTGGTTGTGAAAGCATGATTAGAATTAGCCACGAGTCTAATAGAGAACATAGGAGAGAGTGTAAAGTTTATCAAAGAATCTGAGTCAAGGAAAGACTCATTTGATATCTGCGTTGAGAGTGTTGGGATCACAAGTGGTGCATGTTTGTCTTTAGATGTCTCTACCAAGTGGAATTCAATATATGAAATGTTGGCGAGAGCTTTAAAATTCAGAGAGGCATTTGCAATTCTGAATCTGTATGAAAGAGGTTACAAATGGTTGCCTTCAAAAGAAGAGTGGAAACGTGGAGTCAAAATATGTGACTTACTGAAGCCTTTTAATACCATCAACACTTATTTTTCAGGAGTAAAGTATCCAACAACCAATGCCTACTTCATTTAGGTGTGGAAAATTGAGATGATGTTGAAGAAATATGGTGATTGTGAAGATGATGGTGAGGTGAGAACAATGGCTAAGGTGATGCAAAAGAAGTTTGCAAAGTATTGAGATCAATACAGTGTGATTTTAGCTATGGGGGCTGCTTTAGATCCTAGGTTGAAATTGGATATACTTCAATCATCTTATGAAAAGATTGATCCAAGGACTTCTGAGGAAAAAGTTCAAGTTGTTAGGGACAGTCTAATTTCACTCTATGAAGAATATCAAAAATCAGCAAATCCTTCAAAGTTTTCTGCAACATTAATTCCACATGAACTTCTCACGGAGTCACCTCTCGAAGATGATATGGATGATGTAAGTTCTTCAAACTTTTCTCATTAGTTCTCATTTAAAAAAATAGAAAGTTCTTAGTGGTTTACTAGTTTGTGTGACTTTGTATATAACATGACCTTTTTGAGCTTGAAAATAGCCTAAGATCTAGTTCAAGAAATGTCAAGTCAAATCGGGAAACCTATTTGGATGTTGAACCAAGACTAAAGATGAACACTTTTGAAGACATAGAAATTCTAAGTTTTTGGAAAAAAGATCAGCATCGATATGGTGATCTAGCGTTAATGGCATCTGATTTACTGAGCATACCCATCACCACAATAGCAGCTGAGTCAGCTTTCAGTGTTGGAGGAAGAGTTTTGACTCCTTTCAGAAATAGACTTCTGCCCAAAAATGTGCAAGCACTAATTGCCACTCGATACTGGTTAAAGAGGATTTGTAGATTGAAGGTAAAGGTTCCATTATTAACTTACAGAAATCGATTTTTTATGTTGTTTAACTAACTTATATATATATTGAAGATTATTTTGATGATGAAGAAGATGATGATGCTGCTGCAAAAAGTAACTCTGAAGTTGGAGATTCTAGCGCATGAAGGTAATTTTTTCTCGAGTGTGTCCTGTTCTTGTTTGTTTCTTGTATGAGAACTTGTAGACTTATGCATTCTTTGCTACTTAACTTCTGGTTTTCTGATTATTTATGCTACTAGAGCTTAGCTTCATGCCCTGAAAATGAAAGATGTGATCGAGCCTATATGAGAACTTGTGGTGTTAATGGTAAATGCACTGAGCCTAGTATTGCTACTTAGCTTTGGGTGTTTTGCTTCATGTCCCGAGTGTTGGATCCAATTCCAGTCAATACGTTAATGAGCCCAGATCAAAGTGATGGGCCGTAAGGAACCAAAGCCCACAGCAAACAACTGAGCTCGAAAGCTAAGAAGTCGAGGCCCCGGAGATCGCAGAGCAGTTACGAAGATCACGGAGCAGTTACGGAGGTCGCGGAGCAGATATGAAGATCACGAAGTCGACCGCTATAAAGAGAGGAGAAGGGGGATGAAGAAGGACACGTTGAAAACCCTAGAGAGAGCTACACACTAATATCGAACTTGTTCTCCTCCCGATCTGTTACTCTTTCTGTACTGATCTCATTTTGTATCATTCAATCTAGTTCAACTCATTGTATTCGATCTTATTCATCAATAAAGTCCATTTTTGCCTATTGGAAACTGTTTAACATCGTTGTGTTCTGAAGATATCGTTGCCTACATCATTTGTCTTACCTAGATCAAACTCCGATCACTATCAAATACTTAGTGTAGATTTTAGGTTCTACATTTTGGCACCGACTGTGGGGGAAGATAAACGAAAAACATCTTTGCTAAGAAACCGATCGAAGTTTCCTAAGCGCGACTATGGACCCTACCCCAATTCAATCCGACTGCGCCGAATGAATCGATCTCGACCTCTCCAGATCGATGAAGCTGATCGCATTGAGAAAAGTTAATGCTCTCAACGAGCAACCATGCGCTTCGCGAGAAGCGACTGACGATTCCACCATCTTCGCCTGCGAAGATACGATACGAAAAGGAGAAATCATGACTTTCTACACGAAACTGTAAAGCTCGATATGCCCACGACGATGCCTTGGTGATCACACTGGAAGTCGAAGGGATCGTCTTCTCGAAAATCCTCGTCGACACCGGAAGCGCTGTCGACATCATCCCGCAAAAAATACTACGGTCCCTCAAGCAACCGATCCCGATGATCAAACAAGAAATGACTCCCCTCGCTAGCTTCGAAGGAAAGTCGATTCATCCGCTCGGGATCATATCATTAACCACCAGAACTCATGATCTGGAACTAAAAACAGAATTTACCGTAGTCAGTCATCCTATTCCTTTCGACGCCATCATAGGACGCCCTTGGATGCACCAGATGAGGGCGGTCCCCTCGGTTTATCACCAATACGTGAAGTTTTTATCCTCAACCAGCGAGAAAACCATACTCGGAAGCCAAAAACGAGCCCGAGCCTGTTACATGTCTGAATTCCAGAAAATGTCACAGAGGGAGGAGAATATCCAACTCGCACGTGAACTCTCAGTAGAATACTCCGCCAAAGATCTATCGAGCGTCGTCGGCTTAGAAGAGAGCTCCCCCAAAAAGGTGTTAACATCGTGAACAATCTTCCTCCTGAAATCAAGAACGACCTTGTATCTTTCCTCAAGCAGAATATTAAGACGTTCGCATGGTCCACGGCAGATATGCCCGGAATCGACATCAACATCACCTCACACGACCTAAACCTCGACCCTACTTTTAAGCCTGTCTAACAGAAACGAAGGAAACTAGGACCCGAACGAGCCAAGGCAGTAAACGACGAAGTGGACAAGCTCCGGAAAATCGGTTCTATTCGCGAAGTCCAATACCCAGACTGGCTCGCAAACCCAGTCGTGGTGACAAAGAAAAATGGAAAATGGAGAGTGTGCATCGATTTCACCGACCTCAACAAAGCATGCTCAAAAGATAGTTTTCCGTTACCGCATATTGACCGGCTGGTAGAAGCCACGGCCGGTCATGATTTGCTTTTGTTCATGGATGCATTTTCTGGTTACAATCAGATCCTCATGAATCATGACGACCAGGAAAAAACTACCTTCATCACCGAGCGGGTACCTATTGCTACAAAGTAATGCTGTTTGGGCTAAAGAACGCCGGAGCTACTTATC
The DNA here is from genome assembly GCF_000309985.2 of Brassica rapa. Taxonomy (NCBI): domain Eukaryota; kingdom Viridiplantae; phylum Streptophyta; class Magnoliopsida; order Brassicales; family Brassicaceae; genus Brassica; species Brassica rapa. The sequence continues at coordinate 19,911,924 of NC_024803.2, read as the reverse complement.
AAAAGCTAGTAAATAAAATGTTCTCCACGCAATTTGGAAGAACAATGGAGGTTTACATAGACGACATGCTAGTAAAGTCATTGAAAGCCAACGACCACGTTCTACAACTCCAAGAGTGTTTCAACATTCTTAATAAGTTCAGGATGAAACTGAATCCTATAAAATGCACTTTTGGAGTGGCCTCCGGAGAGTTTCTCGGATACCTTGTAACCGAAAGGGGAATCGAGGCCAACCCGAAACATCGCCGCGCTCATCGATACCTTACCTCCAAGATCGATCCGAGAAGTACAGCGCCTCACCGGAAAAATAGCTGCGCTGAACCGACAGATGCCTCCCTTTCTACAACCTACTGAAGGGAAACAACAAGTTCGAATGGAGCACCAAATGCGACTCCGCCCTAAAAGAGCATAAAACATATATCAGCGAACCGCCCATTCTATCAAAACCAAGCATAGGGGAAACCCTCCTTTTGTATGTGGCAACCTCCGAACACGCAGTAAGCGGAGTGCTAATTCGCGAAGAAAGCGGAGAGCAAAAACCAATATACTATGTAAGTAGATCGTTGGTAGCACCGAAACCAGGTACCCCATGATGGAAAAACTAGCGCTAGCAGTAGTAACCGCAGCCTGAAAATTAAGACCTTATTTCCAGTCACATTCAATCACGGTCATGACATCACAACCCCTACGGACAGTGCTCCACAGTCCAAGCCAATCAGGAAGATTGGCGAAGTGGGCAATCGAGCTCAGCAAATACGTTATCAAATATTAACCGCGAACGAGCTCAAAAGCACAAGTGTTAGCTGATTTCGTGACCGAACTCGTCCCGAAAGAAGACATCACAAAATCGAATTCCCAAACATGGAAGCTACACGTAGACGAAGCTTCATCAAGGCAGGGATCCAGGATCGGAATACAGCTCGAGTCCCCGACAGGAGAAATGATCGAGCAATCATTTCGCCTGGGATTCAGCGCATCGAACAATGAAGCCGAATACAAATCTCTGATCCCCGGCCTACGACTTGCACGAAGCGTTGGAGCTCGCGAAATCAGCGCCTTCAGAGACTCGCAACTGGTCACGAGCCAATTCCATGGAGTATGAAGCAAAAAACGAAAGAATGGAAGCATACCTCACAGTCCTAAAAGAGATCACCCAGCAATTCGACAAATTTGAGCTCACAAAAATCCCAAGAGGAGACAACACGTCGACCGACGCTCTAGCTGCGCTAGCTTCAACTTCCAACCCAGCGGTAAAAAGAATAATACCAGTAGAAGGAATAGAAAAGCCATCCATAGACCTCACGTGCAAAGGAAGAAATCTTTAAGAAGACAGCCTCCCGCGCATCGATGTAATCACTACGCGAAGCAGAGCTCGGAAAGAAAGCCAAGAACTCAACGACGAAACCAGCGCTGAGCTCGACGATCTATCGATACCGAGCACGTCACGCGTGAGGACTAGAAAAAACAGCAACCATAACAACTGACCCCGAAGAAGCCGTCCACGAAACTAACAGCGAAGCGCACGACGCCTTCAAAAAAGAGCTCGAAGCTAGACCAGATCGGGGAACCCCAATATTTAAATACATAAAAGACGGTGAACTCCCCGCCGAAATATGGGAAGCTCAAAAAATATAAGCCCGGAGCTCGCGCTATTGTATTATGGAAGAAAAAATGTACAAAAGAAGCCTAGACGAGCCTTACTTCTTGGGGGGTTTCGCCCAAAGACGCATTCACAATCCTAAAACAAACTCATGGAGGATCATGCGAAAGCCACTCTGGCGGGTGATCCTTAGCAATCAGGATAAAGAAACTAGGCTACTTCTGGCCAATGATCACCGACGATAGCGAGTAATTCGCGTTAAAATGCGACAAATCCCAAAGGCACGCACCAATGATACACCAACCGACTCAAAAACTATCGACAATATCTTCACCATACCCTTTTATGAAATGGTCCATGGACATAGTGGGTCCACTAGGACCCTCTGTGCTAGCCCAGCTACGATTGCTTCTGGTACTAACCGACTATTTTATCAAATGGATCAAAGCCGAAGCATTCTCCAATGTCACCTTTACGACGGTAACCAGCTTCATTTGGAAAAACATCATCTGTCGACATGGTTTACCGTACGAGATAGTAACCGACAATGGACCACAATTCATCTCAAAAATGTTCAAGGAGTTTTGCGTAAAGTGGAAAATCAAAATTAAGGCCGCGAGCCCCCGATACCCAAAATGTAACGGTCACGCGGAAGCTGCAAATAAAACTATCATGAACAACCTCAAGAAGAGACTCGACCCCAAGAAAGAAAGGTGGGGCAAAGAGCTACACGGTGTCCCGTGGGCCTATAGAACGACCCCCCACACAGCAACCCAAGAAACACCATTCTCGCTGTCTTACGGAATCGAAGCCGTAATCCCAGCCGAAATCGAGGTCTCGAGTCAGCGACAAGGGATATGTGAAGGACCCTAAGATCGGCTCACTGGAATGGATCAGATCTGGATATGAACTCCGATAGAAGAACTAGATGGATTGAAGGGTCGCACGAAGGTTGCGGAATGGCCTTCGATATTCCCGACTTCAGATGGTGCTTGATATGACTCACAAGTCCACCAAATGAAGAATCTCAAACCGTTGCTTGATATGACTCACAATACCAACGAGTTTGAGAGATGTTTGCTTGGATATGACTCACCAAGAAACTAAGAACAAGTTCTTTAAACGAAGAACAAAGAGTTTAACTCAAAACTTTAGACAAAATCGATTTCTTATTAAACTGGAAGAGTTTTCATACTTATAGAGTTTTGTTGATCTAGGCATTAAATAGAAAAGTAGATCTAGATCTAGATCTAGTTATTACACGGAAGTAAAGAGAAGATTTAATTAATGTGACTGATCGGCTTCCATCAAGATGCATCTGAACCGGCTAAGTCCAAAGCGGTAAAGATCAGTACATAGGCGGGACGATCAGCAAGGGCCGCGGGACGTTCTAATCGGACAAGTTACGTTCCAACAAAGCCCAAGTCTTCTGATAGCTCAAGGATCCTTGCCTTAGAGAAATTTCCAAAGGAAAATTCCATGATCTGATCGAACAAGGTAGAGAGATCATCAGCACATTCGTCGGTACATGCGGTACGAGCCAATCTAGCCAAAAGAGAGAAGTCTCGATTATTTTGTGAAACCTCATGATCCAAGTCAAGTCTGGCATGATCCAAGTCAAGTCTGGCATGATCTAAGTCAAGTCTGGCATGATCCACCTTAAGTCTGGCATGATCTACGTCAAGTCTGGCATGATCTACGTCAAGTTTGGCACGGTGAAAAACATGAACCTCGATTGAAATGTTCAGAACGTCCTGAACTCCATGCTGAGCTGGTTCCATGTAATGATTCGTCGACTGCGGCACATCATTCCCTCCCTCTTCAAAAGGATCTGAGTCTCTTCAAAAGGATTTGTCCTCAAATCCATTGTACCTGTATCAAAAGGGAATAAATCAGAGACAAGGATTTAAAATTCATGCAAAATTCAGTGAATGAAAAGTTTGGACAGAAACTTCCTTAAAGGTTTGAACTCATTTCCCTCAAGTATGTCCGATTCCATGTTCCACGATCACAAGTCCTTAGGCATTCACCAGTGCTTGCTCTTTTTGGAAACTGATCATGCTTATCATGTTCATTCAAAACAACTAGAAAAACCACATCAAATCTGCGAAAGAAATTATCAAAGGGTTTCTCTATCCTTAAGACATCAAAATCAGGATCCAAGCCCTTAGGATAATCATCAAGCACGTGGGCAAGTATCAAGAAAGTAAAATGATTGCCAAAAAATTGGTTTATCAATCTCAAAATCAGGCCAAGCTGTGAAACTGTTAGGAAAAGAATGAGGCAATGCCAATTTCGAAAAATTCTCATCATGAATGAAATCAAATTGATTCGTTGGCCTAAGCAATTTTGGTTCATGCCTTTTCCTAAACCAAATCTCTTTCAAAGCACAGCTCAATGAAAACAATTCATGAAAAGGTTTAAGTAAAACGTTTTTCAACCAAGTAAAAATTTGTTTTTGCTTAGAAATTCTCGGATTCAAAACGTTTTCATGATGAGTAGAGGCAATCAACCCATGATCCTTACAGTGATTCTGGTTTGGACAGGAGGTTGACTGAGGAAACACCTTTGGTTCATTGAGGATTGGTTTTGGCTCAGGCCGCTTCTTTCTTGGACCTGAATCTCCTTTAGAAGTCTGGTACTTGCGGATAGACGGACTGGAGAACCTACAGTTTATAAAATTCATAACTCCTTCCTCCGTGAATATTTTCAAGTGATTCCAAGCCTCAGTGAATATTTGGTGAGTTGGCTTTCCAGGGAAATTGACATCATGACAAAAGACCTTCTGAATGTTGAGATATCCTTTTCGGACTGATCCCCTGTCGCTGGCATCTCCAAGGTAGCCGGTTTGGACAACAAAGCTTCTCCAAATCTCAGGCTGTTGGACACGGTCGATGCTTTTATTTCTTAGAGGCTGAACCTGTATTCCTGGATACTCAAAACAAACAAGTGCTCTTGAAGATCAGAAGTAAAAGGGACAGAAGTTGTGCCGGGATCAAACCATAGATGGCTCTCCATAACGATGGAGGTGATGTTTGTTGCTTCTTCAGCAAAGACTGGGCCAGGTTCGTCCTCCTCATCAAAGATAGGACCTAGATCCTCATCCAAGGGGTTTGTAGTGTCAAGACGTGGTCCTTGATGTGGATAGTCCAGTGGCTCTTCCTCAAAAACCTGTTGAGACAAAACAAGACTACTCGGATGCTCCGGTTGCAAAACGGTTAGTTCTACAATAGTCTGTTCATTATCATTCATAAACTCAGATTCAAGAGAAGGAAAATTACAATTTTTCTACACAAGACGTCAGATTTTCAATCAGATCTTCATATTCATCAAAAATAGGTAAAGAATCTGAAAAAAAATTTTGAACTCTTCAATATGGTTCTCAGATTTACCTTTGGATTTCTTGCTGATGAACAAGGATGGCTCAGCTACAGGTGCACGTGTGGATGTTCTCTTCAGGTGGATCTTACTGACGTCCTTGAGGGCTTTCATCATTCCCTTCTCAAAATTGTCACATATCTCTTGGACATCAAACTGAAGGAATCACCTCTTTGGATTATCTTCACCTTGGGACGACTTGAAAGGTTCATTGCACCTCATGTTTGGTCTATCCTGCACACTAACAAACTCATAAAAATTATTCGAAGAATATTTAAATGAAGATTGAGAGATAGTTTGTTGTAGGGATTTCTCCTTGCTACTTTTCCTTTGAAGACCAAACATCATAACCTGAAAATCTCAACACAAAAGTTAGAAAAAAAACCTCACACTCTCAAGTGTTTAATCTCATCCACTCAAGTGTTTCTCTCAGAATTTGGATGGTCACACAACAAGTTTTCACTCAAAGTTCTAAGAAGAACAAATCAAAGAAACTCAATGGACAAAATCCAAGCAAACACAAGGGAATTTTTAAAGAGAGAAAGATAAGAGATTTTTTTATTTTGTGAATCCGTTTTAACCACCTCAAAGGCTGGATTTCTCCTCAGCCAGCAGGCTTTTTCTTCCACCACCAATCCCCAAATGAAAAACTTTTCGAATTTTTTTTTTTATAGATCCTTTTTTTATAGATAGAGGATGGTAATGAGGGGCCCAGATTCAAGATATATAGAAGAAGAAGTGTTTATGATTTAGAAATGGAAGATGAGAAAGATGAATGATTTAGAAGATACTAAACGAGCGGCTCTGATACCACTTGAAGGACCCTAGGATCGGCTCACTCGAATGGATCAGATCTGGATATGAACTCCGATTGGAGAACTAGATGGATTGAAGGGTCGCACGAAGGTTGCGGAATGTCCTTCGATATTCCCGACTTCAGATGGTGCTTGATATGACTCACAAGTCCACCAAATGAAGAATCTCAAACCGTTACTTGATATTACTCACAAGACCAACGAGTTTGAGAGATGTTTGCTTGGATATGACTCACCAAGAAACTAAGAACAAGTTCTTTAAACGAAGAACAAAGAGTTTAACTCAAAACTTTAGACAAAATCGATTTCTTATTAAATGGAAGAGTTTTCATACTTATAGAGTTTTGTAGATCTAGGCATTAAATAGAAAAGTAGATCTAGATCTAGATCTAGTTATTACATGGAAATAAAGAGAAGATTTAATTAATGTGACTGATCGGCTTCCATCAAGATGCATCTGAACCGGCTAAGTCCAAAGCGGTAAGGATCATCACAAGGATCATCACATAGGCGGGACGATCAGCAAGGGCTGTGGGACGTTCTGATCGGAAAAGTTGCATTCCAACAAAGCCCAAGTCTTCTGATAGCTTAAGGATCGAACAAGGTAGAGAAATCATCAGCACGACCGTCGGTACATGCGGTACGAGCCAATCGAGCCAAAAGAGAGAAGTCTCGATCATTTTGTGAAACCTCATGATCCAAGTCAAGTCTGTCATGATCCAAGTCAAGTCTGGCATGATCCTTGTCAAGTCTGGCATGATCCAAGTAAAGTCTGGCATGATCCACCTCAAGTCTGGCATGATCTACGTCAAGTCTGGCACAGTGAAAAACATGAACCTCGGTTGAAATGTTCAGAACGTCCTGAACTCCATGCTGAGCTGGTTCCATGTAATGATCTGTGGACTGCGGCACATCAATATGTCCAGAAGACGCCGAACTCAATGAAGAATTATTGATCCACCAGTTAGACATGATCGAGGAACGACGAGAAAAAGCAGCTATACGAGTGCAAAATTACCAACAAGCCGCGGCACGCTTTTACGACTCCAACGTAAGAAACCGCGCTTTCTCCGTACGCGACCTAGTTCTCCGAAAGGTGTTCGACAGAACAAAAGAACCCAGGGCAGGAAAACTAGGGGCAAAACGGGAAGGACCGTACAAAGTCACCAAAGAAATCCGAACCGGGGTCTACGAGCTAGAAAAACGCAAAACCGGCCTCCCAGAAATGAGACCTTGGAACGCCTACAACTTAAATAAATATTACAAATGACGCAAAACCCGAACCTCGACCATAACCGTCAAAGCTTCGAGCTGGGGGGCTACCAACCTCACCCTACAGCTCAGTCAAAGAACAACATGAACTACGAAAAGGCTTGATCCCTCGAAAAGGGTATGTAGGCAGCTCAACACTGAGCGCAGCCCAAACAACCGAACAAACATTTGTTACTTTTCTTAGAATATTCAATCCTGATAGCCCGACTTGCTATCTGGCCATATAAAGGCCCACAAAACAGATTCCTGATCAGTCTCTATTCTACACACACCTTTTAAATATTAAAAGGAACAAGCTCAACGTAGCTAAAGTTAAACAAAACATTCGATTAGGAAAGGTATTAACCCGATAATCCATTTTCTGAAGACATATTTATGTTTTTTTAAACAAACCAAAAGACAAAAACTACAAATTCCAAAGCAAACAAACTAACAACTCGCGTTATTCTTGGTCAACCGAATCACCAGAAACCTCAGGAAGATCGGGGAACTAAGGAAAGAATCCGACACCGAGGCAATGCCATAATCAAGATCGAACGAGTTTTCCCGATCTTTAAGACGCACCAATTCCTCTTCGAGCTTGAAACCGTCTTCGATATACTCGGTCAAAGCCTCGATACGAGCTTGCACCTCCTGCAAACGAATCTCTGCAGCCGTCTCTTCCTTTTTCTTCCGGAGCTTATCCTTCACCACGACAAGAACGCGTCATACTCTTGGGCAAGAGATCGACAAGCAAGATTGCGTTCTTTGAGAGCTGTCGCCTTGCAACCCTCAATCTCCCGTCTATGCTTTTCCTCCATCGAGTCGAGATCAGTCTGAAGAGCGACCTTCTCCGCCTCAGTAGCAAACAACTTCCCCTTCAGCCCCTCGACCTCGACCTCGCGCTGCTTCTCTATTACTCGAACGATCTCCAACTCACCTCGGAGCTGTTGAATCATAAGAAGATGACCCCCGACCTCCTCTTTACACGGAATATCAGCTGAGCGCTTCTCCATCAAAGCGGCGTATTCATTACTCGCCTCCATAGCCTAAGCAAAAGCAACAACAAAGGTCGAACAATTGTCAGCTAACCGGATAGAGTATCAGGAGCTATCGCGAGAAATATTACCTTATCATTCGTGACCGCCATCTGCACGTAAGCATCACGCTCACGCATATCATCTAGAGGAGGAAGCTCGCACCCCTTCTCTCTTATTTTGCGCCAAATCAGAGCAAGACGTTCGGGGTACTTGAGGATCGGTACCTCATCGTCATACGAAAATATCCACGAAAAGGTCTCCTGCGCATCCGGAATACGAGCGCTCGGGTCAACTTGCGAAGTACCTTCGCCATGCCGAGTTTTCTGAGCTCGCTGCAGTGACCCGACTTCAGAAGACTCATCAGGACGGTTGGGCAGCGCCTCCTTCTCCCTCGCCCCTGAACAAAACATATTCGAGAACATTAAGCAACGCATAGGCATTCAAATCCTCCCAAACAATAGAAAGTCAGCTTACTCTTATCGCGACAACCTCTCCGGGGTCGAACATGTACCACTGAACCGATAGGAGTAGCACGGTTCTCGCCCGACGGAAGGGCGTAAGCAGCTTTAATTCGATCTACGGTGAACACGAGCCATCGAGGGTTACCTCGCCTCAAAGTGGCAATTAACCCCCGAAGCTCGGGAGTCATAGGCGCAGAACCGAATGGCTCTGCAAATAAACAGAGAGAAGTCATAAAACACCAAAAGAAATCAAAGAGTGAAGCCCTCTAAGAGTAAATAGAAAGAAAAACCTACCAATCTCATTGGACCAGACCCTAGGGATCGTCCCAAAGTCGAAGTCACCGACCGAGGCTGGATTAATCTTAAAAACGAAAAATTTCTCCCTCCACCGGTCATCCCTATTAGGAATACCGTCTAGAACAGAACGGCCAGGCCGAGGGGCAAGAATCATTGTTCCTGGGAAGCCATTCTTCCCCTTAATACAAAACTGTTGTTTCAATTCTTCAAAACCGAACCTGAGACCCTCCTCCCTGGCTCGATCCACGAAGCCAAGAAATAGCGCCATAAATAGGCGCCATATGGGCAAAAGCCATCCCAAGCTCCACGAGCACCTCGAGAAGAAAGCGAGGAAGAGGAAATGACAAACCTCCATCTTGGAAATGCGACGTGTAGGCCCTGCAATACCCCGTCCTCACAGTCTCTAGAGTTTCACCCTCTTCAGCCGCTTCAATCTCAACGGCATAATCGATTCCCAGAGCTCGTAGAGTTTTTTGATATATTTCGGCTCGATGATCGTGGGAAGATGAGGACCAAATTTCTCAAGCGCCATAGACTCAAAACAGGAAAAGAAAAAAAACCAAAGATGATGAAAGAGAAAGAAAGATTGTAGTACTGAAGAAGACGATACGCCCAGTGAAGCATAATATATATATATATATATATATATATATAAACGGTTTCCGAGACACAAAGGATTAACGGACCACGAACTCTCAATCTTGACCACAAACTATATATATATATATAAACGGTTCCCGAGATCGCAGAACGGTTATGGAGATCACGAAGTCGACCTACTATAAAGAGAGGAGAACACACATGGAGAGACTCACGTTGAAAACCCTAGAGAGCGCTACATCCACATTTCGACCTTGTTTTCATCGATCTTTATATCATTTCTCTTAACGATCTAATTGTAACGTTCTATCTCGTTTTACTCATTGTATTCAATTTCATTCATCAATAAGAATCCATTTTTGCCTACCGGAAATTGATTACATCGTTGTGTTCTAAAGATATTGTTGCCTACATCATTTATCTTCTCCTGATTAAACTCTCAATCACTATCAAATTCTTAGTGTAGATTTTAGGATCTACAGCGATCCCTTACGCATTTAGCCTCTGTTGGTGTCTTTGAAACTGTTGGATCTCTATAGTCTTTAAACTCTTTACGTTTCTTTTGTCTCGTTAAAAAAGTATCCTCTTAGTTTGTTGACTCTTTGAAGTAATTTGACAAGAACGTTAACAGTTTTCGCATTCTTTTCATTTTCATTTTAATCAGAAACTATTTTATTTGATATGTATTAGTATATAAAACGACATCTATATTAATAAAGGAACTTTTTGAGACTCCATAGAGTGTCCACATCAGCAAAAAAAACTTCTCCCGAAAGATGACACGTGGCATAAAATATAGTTTTACATTTTAATATTACTAATTTTCGAAAATTGTGAATAATATGTAAACATACAGCATAAAAATGGAAAAACTACATTAAACATATGTAAGATTACTATTTTTCACTTAAAAAAAGACGGTTTATCTCCATAATGTAACACTACCATTTTATAAAAAAACAAAAAACATTATATATAATTTCGAAAATAATAAATATAAGTAAACATACAATATAAAAAATGGAAATACTACATTAAACATATGTAAGATAACCATTTTACATTTTTATTTAAAAAAAAATGTAAATATACAACATAAAAAATGGAAATACTACATTAAACATATGTAAGATTACCATTTTTCACTAAAAAAAGACGGCTTATCTCCATAATGTAACATTACCATTTTATGAAAAAAAAACAAAAAACGTTATATATAATTTCTAAGATAATAAATATAAGTAAACATACAATATAAAAAATGGAAATACTACATTAAACATATGTAAGATTACCATTTTTCACTAAAAAAAGAACGGCTTATCTCCATAATGTAACATTACTATTTTGTAAATAAAAAACATTATATATAATTTCGAAAATAATAAATAATATGTAAGCAAACAACATAAAAAATGGAAATACTACATCAAACATATGTAAGATTACCATTTTACATTAAAAATGGAAAAATATATTAAGATTTAAACATCTATTTTAAAATATAAAATATAAATATTAACTAAATATAAAGTATAAGAACGAGAAATGCTCAATATATAGAAAAATAATTAATAAGTAAATATTATAAATATATAAATATACTAATTATATATACAATAATAAGTAAATGCACAATTTTTAAAAAATGGAAAGAGTACATTAAATATTAAACATCTATCTTAAAATGTAAAATATAGACATTAAGTAAATAGGAAGTACAAGAAAAAGAAATAAACAACTTAAAAAAAATGGAAAAAGTATATTAAGATTTAAACATCTATCTCAAAATGTAAAATATAGATATTACGCAAATAGAAAGTATAAGAAAAGGAAATACACAATTTAAAAAAATGGAAAAAGTACATTAGTATTGAAACATCTATCTTAAAATATAAATCTATCTTAAAATATAAATTTATTAGTAAATAGAAAGTATAAAAAATAAAAATACACAATATAAAGAAAAATAAATAATAAGTAAATATATAATATCAGTAAATACCCAATTTAAAAAATGGAAAATAACATTAAGATTTAAAAATATATCTTAAAATTTAAAATATAGATATTACGTAAATAGAAAGTATAACAAATGGAAATATACAATTTAAAAAAAATAGAAAACGTACATTAAGATTTAAACATCTATCTTAAAATGTAAAATAGAGATATTAAGTAAATAAAAAGTACAAGAAATGGAAATACATATACAGGAAAATAAATAATAAGTAAATAATGTAAATATATAATATATGAATTATATATATAATATTAAGTAAATACACAATTTTTTTAAAAAATGGAAAACGTTCATTAAGCATTAAACATCTATCTTAAAATGTAAAATATATAATATAAGTAAATACACAAAAAACAATAAATTGTTAAACATCAATATCATCTAGGTTAAGTATACGAACAACAAAAATTAAAACATCACAAAAAATATTTACAAAAACATTATAATACAATAATTTAATCAAAAATACAATTAAAAAAAAAACAATATTCAAAAGAATAGTTATATACTTAATATTTTAAAATCAAAGATATTTTTGCTAAAATTGAACTTACCTGGCCAAGGAGATCGATCATCTTTTTTACGGATCGATCGATTGTTGAGCATGTGGTCGATCCGAAAATACTCTGCAGTTTAATTAAATATCTAAAACACTTATTCCAACAATCAACATATAGTTTTGCTAAATATAATAACTAGATGGCCAACAAAATTACAAAAAAATATATTGAAATAGTAAAAAATATGTTAATTTAACGTGTTAAAATTTAAAAATAAATTTTATTTATGACATGCATCTTAACATTTATATAAATATATATCATAACCTAAATATAAATAATTTAACAACATAAATTCAAAAAAATAAAAATCCCGAACGTAGCCCGAGTTAATCCCTAGTCTATATTAATAAAGTAGCCTAGAAAGGTTCCAGGTGAAGCGACGTCAGTGAAAGGGTTTCCTTTGTTTGACACGTGTCAGTATATGAAAAACTCACCAAAGCGTATTTTCGTTTACCTTTTTCTCTTGTCTTTTTATGTCTGATTTATATTACGGGCTGTTATGTGTTAAGTTTGTGGGCTTTCTATTTTAATCTGACCGGCCAAGTTGTGATTAGGTTTTTTTTTTCACTTACGCAAAGATGGAGATTAATGTCAAAACGCCGTAGTTCTTCACATCTTACCGGTTCTGGCGCAAAGATGGAGATCGAAGGTTCGTAACGCCTTCATTTATCGTCACTTAATCGAAGCATTTACGTCTTCTTCAACACTCTGCCCACTCTTTTGAATGAAATCGGCCATTGCATCCTCCATGGTAACGGCCTTAAGCTGCATCTATAAATGGCTTCGTTCTTGGGATGAAGATTCATATCAAAACAAAATCCCAAAGTTTTTCTCTGTGAAGCATCAAATCAAGCAATGGCTCATTCGTCTTTTCGAGATCCATCAGAAGCATGAGGTTACTCTCCTGGCCGATTTGAAAGCTTGATGCTGTTCAAACACCTCGAAGTCCGTGTCCTTTGATTCTGGAAAGCAAAAAGTGTTAAGAAAGGTGGCCAACTCATGGGTGTCGACACCACTGTGTTTTATTAAATCTTTCGACATATCTCTCTATATTGATAGTCCGATCTTTTTTTTTTGGTCAAGCAGTCAACCCTCATCCAAGGAACTGTCCGATGCCAGTGGGCAGTGTTGTCACTTATCGACAGTACCGACGCTTTTTCAAAGAGGGTTCTGTCTACTAGCTTAGTGGTTTCGACATAGCACGGAGCCTCTATCTCTATTCAATTATGTGATGGAAAGTCCTTTGTTGAAATGACGAATTCGGTAAGGCAATCCCTACAAAGCTTTTATGATTCCGCAACCACGAGCAGTTATTGGCGTTAGCAAATATAAACAAACAGCTACCAGGTTTTAAATCCAATTTCTTAATCTACTATTTCATTACGCATCTATACAATATTTAAACGGCCGTGTTCCTAAAAAATGGCTAGACATCCTTGGCGAGGTCAGTGCAATCAGGAGCACAATCAATGACAGAATACACGAAACACAGTGTGTAATGCTTACTCTACGTCTATAAAGGTGTACATCTGCAACTCCAGTGTTTGGTTTGCCATAAAATTTCACATGTTATCTTATGCTACACTTATCTCATTACCGTTGCTACTTAACAGGAATATGAATGTGTGAGTCAGTCTCTTCGATGGCTTAGCTTTTGCACTTCACGATAAATTTGAAAGCTGCGGGTCTGAGCCAAAATTAGTGATAGTCACTAGCATCAATCCCAAGATTGTTTGAGGTAAAAAAAAATATTATCATCTTTCTTGCATATACATATAACTGTGACCGCTATATTAGGATTTATTTTGCTATTTAAAAAAATTTCCATAAACTGACTTTCCATGATGCAGGCTGGCTATTTTTCAACGGCACATCTGGAACCCACATCTGACTCTCAGACAGATGTCTAAAAAATCTACATGAAAAATTAGTATTTTGTTATGCTTTTATTAGATGGTCCACCTCGAGTGCGTAAAATATCTTGTAAATATATCATCTTACGGTACTGTGATGTCATCTTTAAACTCTTTAGGTTGAGTGGGGATGCCTCAACACAGAATGGTTCCTCATCCAAGTTGTTTCATGCTCAAAAAATAGAACCACTCATCTTTGAAGTTACACATTTTCACTTGGAACACTACTGGTGCCGAGTTACCTTCCAATACAAGAAAACGTAGCAGTAACAACGAAGATTTACGACGAAAATATTTCCTTGTAAATTTGCAAGGTGTTTACAACGCAATTACGACGAGACCAAAATTCGTCGTAAACTCCATGGAACTTTAAGACGAAAGTGTTTCGTCGTAAAGTCCATGTAAGTTTACGACGAAAGTACGTGGAAAGCGAAAATAGTCGTAAACGTTACATCGACATTACAACGAATCATGTTACCGTTATATTTAGGTGAAAACGTGTATTCAATGTGCTTTAACTTACCTAAATTTGTTGTAAAGTCGTTGTAAATATTATGTTAAAACCATGTAAAATCCATGTTAAAGATTCCTTGTAAAATCGTTGTTATATTTCAACTACCCAACTCGAAAATTTCTCTATATATATGTCATTTCCCACAACTCTCTTCCTCACAACACAAAACTCTCTTCCTCACAACACACAACTCTCTTCCTCACAACACACAAACGGAAAAAAAAAAATCAGCAAAAAAAAATTTTCAAAAAAAAATCTAAGAAAAAATGGCGGTGACGGTAGTATTTACGATTTACGAAGTTGGATGTATTTGCACAAAGATTCCGATGGGAGAGTGACGAACGCATTTCTGAACGGGCTAGAGACATTCATGCACCAGGCGGGCTGTACACTGATCACGCAGGAAAGCGGTAAGATGTTCTGCCCCTGTCGAAAATGCAAGAATTCAAAATTTGCACGTAGTGAAACTGTATAGAATCATTTAGTAAACAAAGGATTTACACCACAGTACTACATTTGGTATCAACATGGAGAGGGTTATGGGGAGAAATGAAGCTAGTAGTAGTAATAATAATTTTGAGGATGCTCATCATAATGAAAAACCGAATCATGTGCATAATGAATATAAGTATCAACAAGAGGAGCATATGGTAGATCATGATAGGGTTCAAGATATGATTAGTGATGCATTTTTAGAAACAACTACAACAATAGCTGATGGAACTGGAAATGTAGAAGAACCTAATTTGGATGCAAAAAGGTTTTATGAAATGCTAGATGCAGCAAATCAACCAATCTACCCTAGTTGTAGAGAAGGTCTCTCTAAATTGTCTCTAGCAGCTAGGATGATGAATATTAAAACAGATCATAATTTACCTGAGAATTGCATGGATGCATGGGCGGAATTGTTTAAAGAGTATTTGCCAGAAGACAACGTGTCTGCTGAATCTTATTATGAGATTCAGAAATTGGTTTATAGTCTTGGGTTACCTTCGGAGATGATTGATGTTTGCATCGACAACTGCATGATCTACTGGAAGGAAGATGACAAGTTAGAAGAGTGTCGATTCTGCAAAAAACCACGATTCAAACCGCAAGGCCGTGGGAGGAATAGGGTACCGTACCAAAGGATGTGGTACCTACCAATTACAGACAGATTGAAAAGATTATATCAATCTGAGAGGACTGCTGCGTCGATGAGGTGGCATGCTGAACATGTCCAGAGAGATGGCGAGGTTGCACATCCATCAGACGCAAGAGCGTGGAAACGTTTCAACAAGGTACACGCAGATTTTGCTACAAATATTCGGAATGTCTATCTTGGTTATCCACCGATGGATTTAGTCCATTTGGAATGTCTGGTAGACAATATTCTTTGTGCCCAGTCATTCTTACGCCGTACAATTTACCGCCGGATATGTGCATGGAACAAGAATTTCTATTTTTGACCATATTAATCTCTGGGCTGAAGCATCCAAAACGGTCTCTTGATGTTTTTCTTCAACCGTTGATAGAAGACCGTTGATAGAAGAGCTAAAGCAATTGTGGTCAGAAGGGGTGAGGACGTACGATTGTTCCTTGAAAAACAATTTTATGATGCGAGCAGTTCTGCTGTGGACGATAAGTGATTTCCCTGCTTATGGGATATTGTCTGGCTGGACAACACATGGAAGATTATCTTGTCCGTATTGTCTTGGATCTACGGATGCTTTTCAACTGAAGAATGGTAGGAAGAGTTGTTGGTTTGATTGTCATCGTCGCTTTCTTCCACTTGCCCATCCGTACAGAAGAAATAAGACATTGTTTCGGCACAAAAAAATTGTCAGAGACAGTCCTCCTCCATATCTCACCGGCCAGCAGATCGAAGCGGACATTGATTATTACGGAGCTCAGGAAACAGTTAAGGTTGAAGGAAATTGGCATGTTCCTGGAAATATGCCTGATGGGTATGGTGTCTCTCACAATAGGCATAAGAAGAGTATATTTTGGGAGCTACCCTATTGGAAGGATCTTCTCTTACGCCACAATCTGGATGTCATGCATATTGAGAAGAACTTTTTTGAGAACATCATGAATACATTACTTAACGTCCCTGGGAAGACAAAAGATAACAAAAAGTCAAGGATGGACTTACCTGATATTTGCTCAAGAAGTGAGTTACATATCAAGAGCAATGGAAATGTTCATGTTCCCATCTTCCGGTTGTCATCAGAAGCCAAAACAACCTTGTTTGACTGGGTTGCATCGGAAGTTAAGTTTCCTGATGGTTATGTTTCAAATCTGTCAAGATGTGTTGAACGAGGTCAAAAGTTCTCCGGAATGAAGAGTCATGATTGTCATGTGTTTATGCAACGACTGCTTCCATTTGCTTTTGCCGAGCTCCTTCCAGCAAATGTCCATGAAGCACTTGTAGGTAATTAGAAATTTGTAATATATATACATATGTTATGAAATGTTATTAATTTGATTACTTTTGCAATATACAGCCATCAGAGCATTTTTCAGAGATCTTAGCACACGTACGTTCAATGAAGAAGTCATCGAACAACTTCATCACAACATTCCGATCATATTGTGCAACCTGGAGAAGATATTTCCTCCTTCATTTTTTGACGTCATGGAGCATCTAGTTGTCCACCTACCGTATGAAGCATTGCTTCGTGGACCTGTTCACAACGGATGGATGTATCCGTATGAGGGACAGATGAAACATTTGAAGGGGAAAGCAAGAAATCTTGCAAAGGTAGAAGGTTCAATAGTTGCGGGGAGTTTGACAGCCGAAACATCTAACTTCACATCATACTACTCTGCTCCAACTGTTCGTACGAGAAAAAGAGTTCCTAGGAGATATGATGATGGTGGAGTACCGACATCATATCCAATTGATAGTGTTCCTGACATTTTCTGCGAAATTGGACGGTTTGGTGGTAAAACGAAAGAAGTATGGTGGTCATGTGAAGAGGACAAACATAGTGCCCACACTTATATTCTGCTCAACTACGAGGATGTAATGACCCGTTACTTTGAAAGGTAAATATTTTTGTGAATGTTAATTATATGGACTGAAGTTAATTATGTATGACTTGATTATTTGTTTAATTTGCAGCATGTTTGTATCTCAAGTTGAAGAAGCAATACCAGGAATATCTGCAACTGATGTGGACACACGTAAAGATATGCACTTTGTCAAGTGGTTAAAATCACAGGTACGTAATATATCTCATACATTGATTAATTAAGTAAGTGTTTTGATACTTCAATATTAATTAAGAAAATATGCTTTTTGCAGGTTGATTATGACGATCCATATTATCCCGTATGGTTTCACGAATTGGTTCAAGGTCCAGTTGCAAAGGTCACTACATCACCTATGTATTTCACACGAGGATTTACCTTTCACACATACGAGTATGAGAGACATCGGGCAACGAGTGACTACGGAATATGTGTGAAAGGTGAAACAGACTTTTACGGGATATTGCAAGAGATTATTGAAGTGGAATTTCCGGGGTTATTGAAGCTAAAATGCGTCCTCTTCAAATGTGAATGGTTCGATCCTGTTGTGAACCGAGGGATTCGGTATAACAAATTTGGTGTTGTGGATGTCAATTATGGGAGAAGATACAACAAATTTGAACCTTTCATTTTAGCTTCACAAGCCGAGCAAGTTAGCTTCCTTCCTTATCCTCGGCTTCGAACTTCCTGGATAAACTGGGTAGCTGCTATCAAAATTACAACTCGTGGACGCATTGTCGCTGGAGAAGAACCGCCCTTGCAAGAAGAAGACGCTATCACTGAAGTTGAGGTACCAGAACAACCAACTGATGAAATCCTTTTGATCGACCCGCAAAACTTTCAATATGAAGATATTCCCGAAGATGCGACAGATGAAGCACGTGAAGACGAGTTCGAGAGAAGTGAAGATGATGATTGTAATGATAGTGATGAGAACGAAACGATTTAGAGTGATGTAATATTGATGAGAACGAAAACGATTTAGAGTGATGTAATATATGTAACAAATGTTGTATTTCTCTATTGTAATGTATGTTTAAAGAAATATTATTTTTTTACCATCTTAATATATGTGTAACAAATGTTGTTTTATATAATTTTTCATCTTTAGTTTTTAAAAATTTATTTGGAGTTTTAGGGTTTAAGTTGGAGAAAGAGTAAGAAGTAGTAAAGAATAAGATATGATGTTAGATGATATGTGACTTTGGGGTTTAGGGATTTCATTCTCGGTGTTTAGGGTTAAGCGTCGTAAAATCCTTGTAAAAATAACACGGGCGTGGTAATTTCGTCGTACATGGAAAAAGACGGGCCTGGTAAATTCGTCGTAAATGAGAAAACGCGGGCCTGGTAAATTCGTCGTAAATGGAAAAGCCTGGTAAACCTATTCAACGTAATTTCGTCGTAAATCGAGAAACACGGGCCTGGTAATTTCATCGTAAATGGAAAAACACGGGCCTGGTAACTTCGTCGTAAATAGAAAAACGCGGGCCTGGTAAATTCGTCGTAATATTACGTCGCGTTTACGACGAATCGTTATCTATATAATGAGACGCCGAGAGCGAGACTACCTCGTTCATTCCTCCCAAACTCCTTTGCTCTCCCTCTAAGGTAAACTCTCTCTTCTCTTTTTTTTTTTTAAGTTAGTTTAGGTGATTAATTAGTTAGGTAATTAGTTTAGGCGATTAGTTAGGTAATTAGTTTAGGTGATTAGTTAGGTGACGGAATACTAGTTTAGGTGATTAGTTAGGTAACGGAATAGTTTTTTAATTATGTCGTAATTGATTAAATTTATTTTATTTTTTTTTAGATGGCTCCTAGGAGGAAATCAGCAGCACCTAGTTATGCCCAGTTGTTTGGCGATGGTTCCGGTACGTCTTCTTCCGGTCCATCGTCTTCCGATGCAGTTCCAGACTCTCAGCCTTCTCAGAGAGTTGCTTGGAGTCCTCCTCCTCCACCGCAGATGCCTCCACCTCCTCCTCCAGCGGCTGCACCTCAGCCTGTCCCAGAAGGTGCAGTTCATCCGGATTTGCGTGTGCCTTCATATGCCCCATTCGCGAGATATACGGTGGAGGATTTGCTTGCCCAGCCTGGTCAGGAGGGTTTGGATATTCTAGACCCCGATAGACCCCGACGAACTTATTGGTAAGTTATTAATTTTTATTACATTAAAATTTAAATTATTTTTATTTTGTAACGGTTATATTGTTTTTTTTCAGGTTTGGGGCTAACAACCGTGTTAGCCAGAGAGTTTCGAAGACGATTAAGGGTTATTACGACGGGGCATATCCGAATTGGAGCAAGACACCAAATCACGTTAAGATCACTTGGTTTAGATGTTTTGCGGTAATATTTTAAAATTTAATTAAATTTTCACTTTTAAATATATATATATTTTAAATATTTATTATTAATTATAATTTCTTCAAAAATTTTGTGTTTCACCAAAAGTGGCATTGGTCTTTGGGAATCACCGAGAGGGTGAAGGCGGAATTCGTTGCAAAAGGCAAAGATCCGCCTCTGCAACACAGTCTCTGATTGGATGGACAAGTGGGAGATCTACGGGTATGAGGGATAGCCCACTGAGCTCACGAAGGATGTGTGGGGTGGCCTCATCGCCTATTGGCAGCACCCCTTTTCGATCAAAAAGGCCAATTCGTGCTCGGCTTCTCGAAGAACGAAGGATAAAGATGGTTATTTGCCCATGCTTCACAGAACCGGACAAAAACCTCATGCAGGAATCCGTTTAGAAGCTGTAAGTTTTGTTTTAAATATTTATTTTAAAATTTTCAAATAATTTAATTTTTTTTTTGTAGTACGAGAAGACGGGAGTCTTACCATCTCTGTCTGACCTATTCAAGATGACTCACGCCACATCCGACGGAGTTTTTGTGGATCCTGCATCTGAGAAACTCTTCCAAGCAGTGGCTTCTCGGATTGAAGAACAGGAGACGCAACTAACCCAGGAGTCTCCCGATGGATTACCCGTCACATTGTCCACCGAAGACGCCGACAGAATCTTCGAAGAGGTACAACTTAAAATTTTTGTTTACATTATTTTTATTATTTTAACATAATTAACTATATTAATATATGTTTTAATTTTATAGGTGGCTCCTAAAAAGAAGGGACGAATAGTCGGTATAGGCTCTGTTAACGAAGTTGCAAGGGCAACTTCGTCATTCACTTCGAGACGGGATGAAGAGACTTCTCAGATGAAAGCTCGAATGGATAGCCAGCAGGTTCGTTTAGACTCTCTTGAGGATTTGCTAGACGTGATGGCCGTGGGAAACCCGTTTATGCAGAGAATGTTGAGTGAGAGACGAGCCGCTCTTGGGTTGCCAGTACGAGATCCCCAAGAGTCCGATCCAACCCGTCAACAGCCGAGCAACCCCACTGACTACTTCGATGATATGTAGTTTTTTTTATATATCGGTTTGTATTATGAATTTAAATATTATTGTATGACTTTTAAATGCTTTTTTAAAATATGTTTTTTATTTTCATATTTCGTTTTAAAATTAAAATTATTTTAAATTCTGAATTTTAAATAAATTCAAATTTATATTTGAGGTTAAAAAAATATTCAAATCTATTATATATTAATAAGAATCGATGTAAACTCCACGTAAATGCTTACGATTGATTAACGTCGAAAGATTTACGAGGGTTTTACATCGAAAAGTTTACGTGTTCTTTACAACGAAAGTATTTATGTCTGCTTTACATTGAAACCTTTACGTGGAGTTTACCACGAAATATTACGTGTCGTTTACGACGAAACGATGCCCTGCGCTTTACGAAGAATATATTTCATCGTAAACGAACAAGTCATTTACGACGAAATCTCAGTTACGACGGACGTTTTACGACGAAACGTCTTTCGAGGTTAATTCGTCGTAACACCCCGTTTACGATGAATTTATAACGTATATTGCCCTCGTAAAAAATATGTTTTCTTGTAGTGTTCGTTAGGTCAAGAACCCTTAGTTATGTCAACAATCAAACAAGCGGTTAAGGTATTACACGTCAACCCTTTGGTTTCTGTCTTGCGCCTTTTGTATTTGATTTTCACTTACATAGACTCTCTTTTCAATTTTAGATTGGGTACAAACACATCGGTTGTGCTTCGATATACGGTCACGAGAAAGAGGTAAACATTTCTAAATCAAAGAATTTGAGAGAGACCATACACTTAAGTATGTGTAGTTGAAGTTTGATGCCTCTGTATGTCACGTTCTCCTCACACTATGAATTCATTAACTAGATTGGTAGCGTAGTGAAGAAGTTAATAAATCATGGTTTCGTGAAGCTTGAGGAGTTATTCATCACTTGGAAACTCTGGTTTGTCTTCTCTCTATGACCAAATTTTTCTTTAGTGCATGTCTATATTAAGTTTGTAGTTCCCATCACCCCTCACTGTTTCTATTTATATTACACTAGCAGCAAATGTTTTCTGAAGAATATCACTTGGAACATCAAGTGAGAGAGCCTGGGAGTCAACAACAGTACTATGTAAAAGAGTGAGCATGAAGAAATGCTTTGCCTTGACTATGTAATAAGTTACATTACTTTTTGTTGCATTACTCTTTGTTGTATCAAGTAGTTAAGTTTACGGTTTACCATGTGTAGAATATGCACATAACTAGCCTATCAACCATCACAGCACTATGAATTCCCATATATATATATATAAGTTGGGTCTGTTATTAATCTTCCGATCTTTTGGCACTGGTGATATTTTTTTAATAAAGTAAGGATGAAGTAGATCTACAAAGTATCAGTTAAATGTTCGAATCCGATCTGTGAGGATAGTTTTGGGAAGTAGATGATGTGATTTTCAGTTGAAAAAGCCAAGAATTTTTAATTATCGCAAATTACCCAAAAGAATATTATTATTGACAATTGACGATGTGAGCATTAACTGTAAAGCAGATTAAATCAATTTTATATTGGTTTATGAGATGAATCAGTTTAAAGAAGCAAAGCGAATCAATATTCGATAGAAGAGAATAGGTAACCTTAGTTTCTTTTACTAAATCGTTCAAACGATTGCGTCAGTCAAAATTTGTAGAGCACAACATACATATGTTTGTCACAAAAGAAAATACTCCTCTATGTTGTCATTTTGCCTATCTCCTCTTACTCAAAACATATATATTTAGTGAACTGCACATTTATATCATACATTAGGAAACACAGTAGATCAACTATAAACTAAACACATTTCAACTATGATTTTCTTTTAAAAATTTACATGAAGAAATCACATCCAGGGTTGGCTCAAGAATCATGGAGGCCTTTGGCGCAAAAAAATGGTCGTTACAAAAATATATATTTAAAAAACATTTAGTAAAAATTATGTTTAATATAGTTATTTATTATATATGAGATTTTTTATTTAAAATAGTATTTAAGATATATAAAAATTAGCTAAAAATCTACTTATACCTATAAAAATGTTTAGTTTATTAAAAAGTTGAAATTTTGGATCTCGGACCCTAGGAGGTCGCACTCCCCGCCCTTCTACTTAAACCGCCCATGATCGTATCACAATAATATAATATTGTCTTGTCTACTCCAATATCAAATACATTTGAAATAAAACAAATATGCAAAACGAATTACACAAGTGAATAACATAATTGGTAAACAATCCGCGCGAAACGCGGACACGCCACTAGTATATATTATATGAGATTATAACAAAATGTGTTTACATAAAAAAATATAAAAGGCTTAAAGGGTTAAAAAGGGTTCAGCCCTATTTTACATAGTTTAATGGGTTCTAAAAGGGTTAGGGCTCACTTAAGGTTGAGCTTAAGCTAAATAGGGCTGGATTGCGCTGGACAACCCATACAACATCCCTAGTTCTGAAGATCCAATCACACAAAGTTTAATCAAAGAAGAGGTTCATAAATGGCAGAAGGAAGGTGCACGCATTGTGTATCGTCATCGTGTGAATAGAGAAGGCTACAAAGCTGGAAATCTTAAGTCTTCAATGAACTGTAGCTTTGTCAAAGACTACATAACTATGTCCATTTTCGACGTTGATTTTCAGCTTTTACCCGATTTCCTCAAAAAAAAAACATTCCTCATTTTAAGGTAAACATTTGTTTGTATGGCTCCCAATTTCAGAGAATTCAGATTTATCATTTTTGAATTGTAACAGGACAATGAAGAAAAGGGACTGGTACAAGAGAGATGATCGTTTGTGAATAGGGAAGAGAACTTGTTGACAAGATTACAGAACATTAACTTGGCATTTCACTTTGAGGTTGAACAGCAACTGAACAGTGTCTTCTTGATTTTTTTTGGGTTCAATGGAACAGCTAGTGTGTGGAGGGTCAAGGATTTGGAGGAGTCTGGTGGCTGGCTTGAGAGAACCACCGTTGAGGATATGGACATTGCTTTTCGTGCTTATCTCCATAGGCTGGAAATTCATTTTCTTAAGCGATGTTGAGGTATTGTTGCCAACATCATATACAAAGTGTTTGTTTTTGTTTGGCTCCTGGCTAATGTGCCATTGTCTTTCTCTCTCAGTGAATTTGTGAATTATCCACATCTTACAAAGCTTACCGAAAACAGCAACACTGATGGCATTCGGGACCTATGCAACTATTTCTCCTTAGTTTGCCGGCTGTATAGCCTAGGGGGTTTGCTGATACCATGCAGTGTGTGTGTTTTGCAGATAAGCATAGGCAAGAAGTTCAATTTGATATTCTTCTTCTTCCTCCTAAGGAAGCTTATCTTGCCCTTCAATTCCTTCACGCTTTTTTTTTGCATCATCTTGCCAATGACTATTTTTGTGCCGAAGACTGAGCTTCCTGCTTGGGTTGTATGCTACATACCTGCCACAATGTCCTTCCTCAACATCCTTCCAGCCCCAAATTCATTTTCGTTCATTGTCCCATTCCTTCTCTTTGAAAACACAATGTCTGTGACAAAGTTCAACGCAATGGTCTCAGGTCTGTTTCAGCTAGGAAGTGCATACGAATGAGTTTTTACAAAAAAAAAAACAAGACGATCATCAGAAGGAGATCTGGCTGCTTTAGTTAAAAACGAAGGAGGAAAGAAAAAATAACATCAGAGAGGCGTGTCTGCACCGGGAACAGAGGCTGAGAAAAAGCTCATAAGAAGATCAAGAAGAAGAAGAAGAAGCACAATAGGATATATATATATATATATATATATATATATGAAGGAGCTATCACTAGCGTTTCTGCTATTAACCGCAACAACTCGAAGTTTGTTATCAGCTCAAGGAACCCATTTCCACTTCCTCTTGTTTTAGGGAATTTCTTTCTTACTGGTTGCTCTTGATCTGATTGGAGAGCAAGTTGAATAACAACACTAAAGAAATCTATTGGGTCTTTAATAGTGATTTTAGAGAAACATTGTAGAAGACATGGAAGGGTCTGGACCCAAGAATACAATTTACATTTATCACATTACTGAACATATATCAGGTTCACAGAGGAAGGACTGTTCCTAATGTGCACGCTTTATCTCCTTTATTTAATATACTAGTGGTATTTCGGTGCTATGTGCCAGATTCATATGTTTTATTTTCTGATGAGTTCAATTTTTTTTTTGTGATACATTCGATAGTGTTTAATGACTGTAGTGTATTGCTTCGTTTTGAAGTTGCTTAAGTCAAAGAGGAATATCATAAGTTATTTTCATAGATTAATGCAATAAAAATAGAATAAATAGATGATAGTTACACCAAAGTAAATATATTTGAACTTAAAACATAAATTAAAATCTATGTTTTAAAAGCAAACAAGTAAATTCATGTGTTTGTTTTGTGATTATCTTGTTTAAATGAAGATATTAAATTCATTTATTCTCTTAAAATAGTAACAATCCTCTTGTGCTTTGTACATGTCAAAGATGTGGTAATATGTTAGGGGATTCATTGTGGATGTATAAGTTAAATACTTTGTCTTCAAAATGATACTGAATCCAATAAATGAATTGTTAATAATGTTCTAGCATTGCTCTTAGCGCCAGTGATATCTCCCCGGCTCCCATGCACGGATCTAACCCAGGCGTCGTGTATCAAGCCGTTCCCGGAGCTCACTCTGAGGCAGCTGCCGGTAAGGCTTACCCTTACTGTCAAGTTGTCCCTTGCTATCAGTTTGAAGTTTCGTTTCAAATGGTAGAGCTCTGGATCGCTGACCGCACGGTTCTACCGGTTGAGAACTCTCTCGGCGGAATGTTTATTGTATTGTTTTCAGTTGAGTTAAAATACTATTTTAAGATATATTTGGATTAATAACATTTAATTGTCAAATTTATCGTTTTAAATAAATAATACTTAAATTTATAAATATATTTTACTATCTCTATAATTTTAATATATTATTTTTTTCTTTATCATATAAATATGATAAATAAGTTAATGTGTGGGTATATGTTACGTGGTAAACTATAGGAAAAGGGTTGTTTCCATATCTGAGAGTTTTAGATACATTTAAAATATATGTTATAAGATTTTATTAGTTTATAAAAAATTAGTTTCTAGAATTTTATAGATTTACGTATTTTGAATTACATTTTTATGCAAAAAGGAGGTTTTTAAAGTGTATATATAAATTAAATTTTACAAATGCAAATTTCATGTTATTTTATTTGACCATTTGATGTACTGAATTTATGTAGCTTAATGCATATGCAGTTTTACATGGGAAATAATAAAATAACATCAAAATATGTTGAAGTTTTTAGAAAAACTAAAAACCGACTACTGTGTGAAAACAAACAATCAAATATTTTCTTTATATTTATGTAAATTTTGTATACATTAATTATAAATTGTTGTTTATATTGCGAGAATATATTTATAAGAGAATTTCAAAAAATATATTTATTTAACTTAATTTAGTCTGTTTTTTTTACGATTATTCGGGGGTCTCCGGTCGGCCGAGGCCTAACCGACTAATCCCATGGAGATTTACTCGTAATGAAAATTATATATCCATGTCACCTCAATTTAGTCATATTTTACACTGATCTAATTCAAAATCAAAAAAAAGTTATTAATTTATTTATGTTGGTAATTATCGATATTAATTCATATTCTTTTTACAATATTGTTAATAGTGTAATGGTGGTAGTTCTTTTATGTGTTATTTCGATGTAGAGTTCAGTTCCTACTTTTGTTGAATTTATTTTTGATGTTATCATCTTATCCTATTTGCATTTATGTGACTGTTGAAGGGAGTCGTTGACCGTCAAGCTTTGACACCCGGTCATCGTTCTTCGGCCATGGCAGCCGTGGCCATCACTGCTCGCAGCTGAAGTTTGTTAAGAAAGAAATATTAATGTGGTTAATATAAAAGCAGATGGGGTCGGTGACTTTGTTTATTTTCGACCAAAGTGACACTTGTTGATACATAAGTGCAGTGACCTTTAATGTTAGTTCTGAATGCATTGAAAGGTGCATATTATAAGTAATCTGTTTTTATCATCAACATCCACACTTAAGAACATGCATTTGGATCAATAACACGGTCTACTGGTACATCATGATGATATCGACCAACTATAGGTCAATAGAAAGCACAAAGACCCAAACTTTATGATAAAAAACCAATAGAAATTGTTAGTAGAACAAAGCATTAGGTATTCGTAGACATATGACAAACTTCAAACAAAAAGGGAAAAGAAAGAAGAAATCTAATAGAAGACTATCCTAACCCACCAGGGAGCAAAAGTTACTCGAAGGCCTATGCATTCTCCTTGCGAACCTCAGCTTCTTCCTCAGATGTGTAGTCGTTCTTGATGTTGAAGTGCGTGCGCATCGCTTCCCAAGTCTTGCCTATCAACATATCTGCCACAGTCTTACACGCCAGGTCAAGAAGTCCAGTGATGTTTCCACATTTCATAGGTAGACGTGTGTAACTGTTTCGATTAGAAGTTACACATATTTCGTGTTTGATGTGGTTCTTTGAAGCTTAGCTCCCAATGTTTACTATGTCTGGCTGTCACCATATCATAGAAGCTTGAATATAGGCGTACATGTTAAATTTATCATGGCTAAAATTTCTTAAGAAGAGTAAATGAGAAGGTGGGAATTCTCGTTTGGTTAACACACGAAGGTGTCACACGGCTGACTTTGTCCCATCATCGACTGCCATCTCGACCCGTTACCTAGAAGACATAAACATTTTGAGTTGTGGACATATGGTTAGTCCGATGACATCACTTGATAGGAGCTCTAGGGAACATGAATGCAACAATGGTAAAGTGTTACCTGACGACAGAAATGGTGGTGGTGTCACAACATGTTGTGCAATTGAAGGATCATATTCGAGGCTGCAGTTTTTTGGAACATTTGGGACATGAAATGTAGCACCACCCATTGATAGGTTCGATGGCCTCAACTTTACTGTTTCATAGGGAGTCAACTGTCTATGTGGACAAGAGGGAAATAATTTCTATAATGTGCGAGTCAGGAGAATGTATGTTAAGGTGGTTAGAGTTGTTGTGTACCAGTATCTGCAAGTATTGTCTTCTCATAAAAACTCACATTTTACATCCTTTTAGCCTCCTTCCAAAGAGAGGTGCAATGGATACAATCTTAGGCTTTATTTGACTAATGCTTGCAAGGAAGGTTAGGTAGGTCAGTTTCTTGAATCAATCTTTGATTCAAAAAAACACTCTGAACCTTATATATACCAAACCAATATCTGCAATTTACTTTCTAAGAGACTAAGAAAATATTACTTGTTTCTACTCGCTATGCTTACACAATGATAAGCTTACAAACATATACCTAGCGTCTAAGGCTGGGAACGTTTTGCAGAGGCCAAGCTCTTCAGAATAAGCCAGCTTCCAAGTAAACATTCACCTGCAAACCAAAAGCAGAAAATTGTAACAACCTGTCTCGTAGACCCCACCGATCCCGTGGACCTCAAGTTCACAGACCTGCAGGGCACCGACCCTAACCCCTCACATGTGAGCCCTCACTGACTCCTCCATGTAAGTTATTGATGCGCTTGGCGTTACTCGAATCCAAGATCTCATCCTTTAACAAATTTCCAACAAGACAAGCTGTCACCGATTGAATTGTAACATCCATATTTCCCGTAATAAATAATAAAAATAATAATCTTGAAATCTTCATTTATTAATCCTCATAAATCGTCTCTAAACTCTATAAATCCAATAAATAGCCATAAATCCAAATAACTTAATAGATTCCAAAAATATCGATAAATGCGTAAAAACCGCAAGTCTGAAAAAGAAAGAAATAAAACTTCCAAAGCACCAATCCGATAGCAATCACTCATGTTCATTAGTCTCACCTGAAAGGGGAAGGAAAGGAGGGGGGGAGTAACAGGGAAGTTACTCCGTGAGGTATCGGATGCTAAACACGCAAACTACCGACTTGAGTAAATAGAATTCCCACTATGGAAGTTTAGCTCTAACATGAACAAGCAAGACGCTTAAAGCATCACACATACACAAAAACAAACAATGCGATGATACCATATATCTAGTCCATACACCCCACATCTCCTCATATGGATATATATACATACGCTGCTTCGCTAGTACAGTCTGTCTCTGTACCCCCGCCCTCCAAAGCTGCATCGAATGCAAACGTCTCCGCACCCATGCCCCAAACAATCTGCATCGCTAGCCCAGATGTCTCTGAGCCCCGCACTCCATAGTTGTGTCACTAGTCCAGACATCTCTGAACCCTCCCCCCCCCACCCCCCCCCCCCCCCTCCCCCCGCAAATAATCCCTACTCATAACTATGTGTGTATATATATATATATATATCTTCACATCACACAATCATTTGAATCCTCTAAACCCCTAGTTTCATTTTACCATGAATGAATTAACTATCAATCAAAACTCAAATTGACTCAATTCAAATAGACGAATCATGATTTAAAATCCAAACTAACATAGGGAGAATTCTACATTGGTACAAAATTTACAAAATAGACCCTCACTTTAGCCAAGATAAGAGATGAATCATGAAACTCCCAAAAACTTGGTATGCAACAAGACTCGGTAGGTTAGGCTTTAGAATTGGTTTCTTGTCCGATTCTCCCAACGAATGAAACCCTTAATTAAGTTTTAAGTTATAAATGTTGCTTGTAACACAAGAAACAAAGGAGAAGACTCCATAACCTTCACGGCTTTGACTTGTCAAAGGATCTTGAACTCCGGTGACATATAGTTAGGGATGTTATGTACATGGTTAAGGTTAAGTCCTTCTTTGGGTTATATAAACCTAGCCCTGTTTTAACCCAACCGTATTTTAACCCAACCCTATTTTAACCCTACTTTTTGTTAAAGGTTAGGCTAGATCAGGGTTAGCCTATTTTTTTTTTTTTACAAGTCAATATTTTTTTGCCTATCAAATTTGACTTAAATTTAAATGTTAAAAACTGTAAGTATGATCATGTAAATGCAAAATGTGTCTTTTATTCATTTTTGTCTTCACTGAAATTAAAAACTAAAGTTTACATTCATGTTAATGCAAACTCATTTTATTAAACTCTCCAACGCAGCCAATACTTGTTGCTCTCCAAGTCTCTTGACTCTTGAGTCTCTTCAAACACTCGTTGCTCTGTAAGAAGCCAAAAACAGAATCAGTTTATCACAGCCAGCAGTAAGATGCTTGATTCATGAGCTAAAAGCTAAAACAGTCAAAGAAGACACAGTCCGTGAATGCTATACGATTTGTGATGTATGGGTTTGAGGCAGAATCAATCAAAAGTATTCAAAGTAAACTCAAACACAAGAGCTAAGAGAAGACAATCACAAATTGCAGAACACACCTAAGTGAACATAAACAAGTACAAGCACCGAGAGAACATAAACAAGCTGAAACAAAACTGACAAAGACAAAGGCACAAAGAACCAAACATAATATACATTTAATACAAAGGGAGAATCCAAACTAACATAGGGAGAATTCTACATT
The DNA here is from genome assembly GCF_000309985.2 of Brassica rapa. Taxonomy (NCBI): domain Eukaryota; kingdom Viridiplantae; phylum Streptophyta; class Magnoliopsida; order Brassicales; family Brassicaceae; genus Brassica; species Brassica rapa. The sequence continues at coordinate 19,881,502 of NC_024803.2, read as the reverse complement.
GGTACAAAATTTACAAAATAGACCCTCACTTTAGCCAAGATAAGAGATGAATCATGAAACTCCCAAAAACTTGGTATGCAACAAGACTCGGTAGGTTAGGCTTTAGAATTGGTTTCTTGTCCGATTCTCCCAACGAATGAAACCCTTAATTAAGTTTTAAGTTATAAATGTTGCTTGTAACACAAGAAACAAAGGAGAAGACTCCATAACCTTCACGGCTTTGACTTGTCAAAGGATCTTGAACTCCGGTGACATATAGTTAGGGATGTTATGTACATGGTTAAGGTTAAGCCCTTCTTTGGGTTATATAAATCTAGCCCTGTTTTAACCCAACCCTATTTTAACCCAACCCTATTTTAACCCTACTTTTTGTTAAAGGTTAGGCTAGATCAGGGTTAGCCCATTTAATTTTTTTTACAAGTCAATATTTTTTTGCCTATCAAATTTGACTTAAATTTAAATGTTAAAAACTGTAAGTATGATCATGTAAATGCAAAATGTGTCTTTTATTCATTTTTGTCTTCACTGAAATTAAAAACTAAAGTTCACATTCATGTTAATGCAAACTCATTTTATTAAACTCTCCAAGGCAGCCAATACTTGTTGCTCTCCAAGTCTCTTGACTCTTGAGTCTCTTCAAACACTCGTTGCTCTGTAAGAAGCCAAAAACAGAATCAGTTTATCACAGCCAGCAGTAAGATGCTTGATTCATGAGCTAAAAGCTAAAACAGTCAAAGAAGACACAGTCCGTGAATGCTATACGATTTGTGATGTATGGGTTTGAGGCAGAATCAATCAAAAGTATTTAAAGTAAACTCAAACACAAGAGCTAAGAGAAGACAATCACAAATTGCAGAACACACCTAAGTGAACATAAACAAGTACAAGCACCGAGAGAACATAAACAAGCTGAAACAAAACTGACAAAGACAAAGGCACAAAGAACCAAACATAATATACATTTAATACAAAGAGAACGTAAAGTTTCAGAGATCCACAACGTTGATAACTAAAAAATTCTTGTTTCAGACACATGATAAACTATAAAACCACTTAGACCCATGAACTCTAGATCGATTTTCTCACCGATGTCAAGGAGAGAGGAGATTGCTCGACGGACACAACACGGAGGATCGCGAGAGAGGAGGGAAGTTTTTCGAAATGAAATGATGGAGAACTGGAGACGAAATCGTGTCTCCCGATTACAATCAGGTGATGAAGAACTGGAGAAGAAATGAGATCACCATGAAGCGTCGAGCCGTCGAGGAGAGATGGAGAACTAGAGAAGAAACTAAAAACTGCGCCGTTCTGATTTGTTTTCACAAAAGAAAAATAAAGGACTTTTGGGTTAAAAAAATGGATGCGGGCTGGGCTAACCCTACAGACCAAAACCCATATTAATATCCCTACATGAAGTGCATGTCCAGTGGCTCACCATTGATGATGGTGAAGAACAACAACGGAAATATGATGATGCGGTGGCTCCGTCTCTTCTCCACGTCTACACCTCTCGTTTCCATTACATACCGTAGACAGATCACCACAATACTTCTAAAGGCATGACTGCTCCTCCGGTAATGATGTCTATGATCTTATGTGGTTTGGTACAGCTTGGACGGTGGCTACGTGGATCTCCGGTGGCGGTGACTCATAGATCATGGCCATGCAATATGTGGCTGGTTGCGATGGAACGCGATGGCTCCGGTTACACTTTCTCATTTCGTCTTAGTCATGTTCCCAATAACATGAATCACAACAACGATGGTTTCTCCTAGGCCTGCGATTCCGAACCGAACCGAATGGTCCGAACCGAACCGAACCGACATTTTGACATTTTGGTTATTGTTCGGTTACGGGGAGGAAACCGTTCGGCAGAGATTTGTATATAGTTCGGTTATTCCCTCGGTTCGGTTTGGTTAAGAGTAACCGATCGGAAACCCGAGAATCATTAAACCTAGGTATAAATACTTCTCTTAAGCTTAATGGTCGGTTAACCTTTTACTAAGCAGATCGAAAACATAACCTCTCTATCTAATCTTTAAAATCAATTCCATTTCTCTCAAACCGATCGATTAAAAAGGTTAGTTCTTCTTCAATCTCCATCTTCTTTCTGTTTATGATTTGGGTTGGGAGGATTAGGGTTTGTATTTCGATTTTGGGATTTAGGAGAATTTCACTTAAGGTATTTTCGATTTCACTTTCTCTCTATCTATTACCACGGATTGTCTGTTGATTTTGTAGATTAGGTTTCTGTTTCAGATCGATTTTGAAACATTTAGCATTTAGGGATTAAAGTCAAAATCGATATGAGTTTTATGATTAGTGTTGAATAATGGTTTGATTTAAGTGTGTCGATTTTGTAGAACATGGTCTTAATTTTGTGTTGAATGTTGAATGATGGTTTGATTTTGTATCTCATTGTCTTAATTTTTTTTCCTTGATGTAGATGTCTGCTTATGAAGATAAGATTGATGATGATCAACCTGAAGAAGGACATGAATCTCAAGCTGGTGGAAAGAAAAGGCCGGCTTCAGAGAGATCAAGTACCGAACTGCCTCCACCTACAAAGAAGAAACAAATTCACAGAGCAGAAGTGTGGCAACACTTTATTCAGAGGGAAGATGACCCGAGCATAGCTATTTGTCGATATTTTGGTCAAGATATAGGCTCCGACTCTAAGAAGAGTGGAACAAGTGCCATGAAAAATCACATATCTCGCTGTAAGTTGCATGAACTCTTTAAGTCTAGTGGGGGTCAGACAATCCTAGGTGGTGATAGTAGTGGTGTAGTGACTGCAGTGAAGTATGATGCTACCCTGTTTAGGAGATCTGTCAATGAGATGATTGTGTTGAATGAGTTACCGTTTGCTTTTGTGGAATCTGAAGGGTTTAGGCGTTTCTGTAAGAACGTGTTGCCTATGTACACGGACAGCTCACTGGATTGAAGAGAGGACATTTTTGGGATGTTCTTGAAAGAGAAAGAAGCGTTTAAGCACTTGTTCAGTTCTGAGCAGAAGAGGGTCTCTCTAACCACAGATATATGGGTTGCTCCTACAACCTCTTGCAGCTACATGGTTGTGACAGCTCACTGGATTGACAGAAAGTGGACTATGCAGAAGAGGATTATTACAAACCAAAATCGGTTAGCATAACCGGGTCGTTACAATTCTTCCCCACTTACTAGGAATTCGTCCTCGAATTCAAATCCTGAGTCGGCTTTTTAATAGCATCCTGAAAAAGCTCTGGATAATCAATCCTCATCAAAGTCTCAGTCTCTCAGGTCTCCTCAGATCTTGTCTCTCTCAACAAACGTTGACCAACATGGTCAACATCCCTTGAACCTCTTTCACTTGCCGATCTATAATCTTAACTGGCTGACAAGGCGCAAACAATTTTTTCTCAAGATCACTGGATGACTGCTGCAAAATGAGCTCTAGCTCTCTCACGATTTTCCTCAAAACTGACACATGGAACACTTTGATGATAACTGCAATATGTAAGCCACTGCTTCAATCCGCTCCACAATTGGGTACGGTCCCATATATCTCGGTTTAAGCTTCTTTAGCTTCAGAGTCCTAGATCCTCCCTGAAATGTCCTCATTTTCAGGTATACTAAGTCTCTACCTGACACTCCAAGTCTTTACGGCGCTTATCTGCATAGCTCTTCTGACGGTCATGGGCTTCCTTAAGCTGAGTCTTGAGCATCTCTACCTGCTTTACTATCTCCTCAACCATTGCTGGTTCTAAGTCTTGCCGCTCCCCCACGTCTGTCGAACAAAGTGGTGTATGACAAGGCCTACCATAAAGCGCCTCATACGGTGCCATCTCAATACTCGAATGATAGTTGTTGTTGTAAGCAAACTCTGCTAGAGGCAGCTTCCTTCCCAATATAAAATGCAAGCTTTAAGAATATCCTCAAAATTTTGAATAGTCCTCTCTCACTGACTACATGTCTGTGGTGATAGGCTGTACTCATATGAACCTTTGTCCTAAGTTCCTTCTGAAAGGCTCTCCAAAATGTTGATGTGAAATTTTGCATCCTGATCTACACAATACCAACGAGAACTCCATGTAACCTCACAATCTCTCTGATGAAACCTGCGCCAACTGATCATCACTGTCCGTCTTCTTGATCGCTAGGAAATGGGCTGACTTGGTGAGTCTATCCATAATACTTACCGATATAGATAGATTCGAGGAGCCGCTATGACATTAGGTTGACTGTAGTCCAGAAGCTAAAGATAGTTTAGTTGGTGTCCACAGATCCAGCGGCAGCAAAAGCACAAACTAAGGAACATAAGCGAGCTTGGTTCAATGCGGATCTTCGCTGGGAAGGAGAACACAAGCATTATCCTAATAAGTTGCATCATTATAATGTTCAGGCGTTGACAAAGTTGATCAAGCGAAGGAATAGTCTGATGGGAAGTGAAATAGGGTCAAGTAGGAACCGACCTTCTGGATGAAATATTGTCGAACATGAGTCAGAACACTCCTTCAGATTTTTAAGCTTTTCCTTCTCGACTACAATTTTTAAGCTTTTTCTAACTGAATTCCCTCCGGTGCTGATCCGCGCTGAAAGGTTTTAGTAAAGTTTAGTATCATATGTTTGAGAAGAAACCAAAGAAAATACTCGTGAAAGAAAATTGAAACTTGCATGATTTAAAAAATGAGAACAATTTTCGTTATCATTTCGACCTGACCAGAAGCGGTCCTGAGTAGTGCACTTTGAAGCTTTAAATAAATCTACTCAGAATTCACATATGTACATGAAATAACTCACTGGCGGATTTCTTGGCATAAGAGACGATTGACCCGAGGATTGTCCTTCTCCATTGTCTCCTCCGAGGCTTCATTTCTTCATGTCAAGATCCAACTCTCAACCATCTCCAATTTATAGGTTTGACGTGAAGGAAACAGAGAGGTCGTCATCATTTTTGGTTTCAATGAAAATAACATTTATTAGCGAAATTAAGAGAAATACTTTGAACATAGGGAAGGTTAAGAGTTGTGAGAAGAAATCATTGTGTGTGTGCGTTCAGAGATTAGCGGAGACGACGATATCGAAAACTGGAAGAACGAAAAGAATTAAACCCTAATCTATTGAAAGAGAAAACGCAGAGTTTGACTTAATATCTAACCGAACATGGAGAACCAAAATCAGACAGAACACCAAACCTAATCATAACCGGTCAGAACGCGGGGCCCACAGTCTTTAAGAAATCAGGCAACTCATTAATGACACGGAGGATTGCTGTAATTTTAGTGGCTGATTTTCTAATCCGATGTGGCATAGCTCAGAGGGCTTCATATGTTCTTTTTAGTATTGTTTGATTATGTTGGGCTATAGCCCAATATGCATCCCTTAAAATCAAACCTGAGTCCGCCACTGCAAATAGTGACTTGTGTTTGTAGCTTCCATTGGAGATAGATTTCATCATGGTGCTCTTTGTCTCAGTAGCATTGTTGCTACAAAAGAAGATAGGAGATTTAGTAGATTTGTATTTTGGAAAATTAAAAATGTAAGAATGAAAACGATAGAGAAAGAGACACTTACTAAGGGTGGGCATTCGGGTATCCATTCGGGTTCGGTTCGGATCTATTCGGGTTTTGGATTTTCGGATTGTAGCTATAGACTATAGTTTATTCAAGTTGTAGATATGAAAATAATGGACTATCACATTGTCAGTCTCGTTCATGACTCTTAACATTTTGGCTATCTTACAACTCCCCCCATTCACTTGATATTTCGTAAAAAAAAAAGAAATTTGAAGTTTATTCGTAAGTGTATTGGAAAATTTACAATAATGTTTAGATTATGATAATGTTTAATACTCTGCTAAATATTTGAGTCTATTTTGCTTCAATTGATTGTTTTATATTATGTTTAAACAATTATTTCCTGAATTATTTACTTATATATGATATCAAAATATTGAGCATCAAAGATGCTTGAGTAAATTGCATAATACCAGACATAATTATGATTTTTCAAATGAAACAAAATTTTTATTTTGATAATAATTACATTATTTTACTTGTTCTTATTTTTCTGAATCTTATACATATATATATATATATATATATATATATATATATAATTTAAGAAGTGATTTTGCTGATTTGTCACAGTCTCCATGATTTTAGATAATTTTGTTTATTTTACATATTTTCAAATAATAGTATGAATATATCTAATTATTATAATAACTATGATCAATTGGTAATAACCTTTCATTCATTATAATTTTAACATAGTTTAATATTAAAAATGTGATATTTATATATGCTCTACATACTGTTATTTACGTAATATTATCTACATTTTTTTTTTTTATAGAAATACTCTACAAAACATACAAAGTTATACATCTACTCTTTATCATTTATTTAATTTTATTTTTGATAAGTTTAGTTGTCTAAGTAATTTACTGCAGAAATATGAATATTTTAATAAGTATAATTATTTATTTTTGTTTATTTAGGAATTGTGATTTGGCTTAAATAATTCAGAGATTGTCAATGATAAAATACTTTGATCAAATGGTAAAGTTAATTCCAAAGCAGTGGTAGTCGATTAATTTCTCTGAATCATATCATGCTAAGAAACTTGGAGGATACTTGCTTTATCTACGTATTTCCAAACAACTATGATATATCACTTTATTATATACCCTTTTAGAATTAATAAACTGCAAAAATTATATTCGTGTTTGGTAAATTTGTATTCACCTCCCTTGTAGTATAGATTTGAAAGATATAGGTTTTAGTTTGGGGTTAATTTCCCTTACACATATGGGCATAATAGATGTAATATTTGTATATACATGAATGTTTTAAAATTTATTAAACAGTACAAAAGTATTTATGTTATGATAAAATTGTCATATAAAGAATTTAATATTTAATATATTATTAAATAATTTTAATGCATGAATATTTCAAAATTTATTTACGCAGTAAAAAGTATTTCTATTATGACGAAAAACTTTGTCATGATGTTCAACTTATCACTAAATATTTCTATTAAAATGATAATGCATATATTTATCAATATTTGATAAAATACTATGCCAGTAAGTGTGGACAAAATACTTTTAACGTACAGTTTAAAAAAAAAATAATTAACTTTTAACTTAAGTAATAAGTAGCATTAACGTTCACAATTTTTTTAACAACATTTGTAACTAATTGTTTTACCATTCATTTTAAAAATTATATACTTGTTGAAGATGGATGTACTCTTGAGCTTTCGTTGATGTACCCCTGACCCAACTGTAATTAGATTATTGTCTGAGGCCCATTTACAAAAAATCAAACGAAACAAATATATCCACGTTTGGACATACTCCAATAAGTTCATAATGTTATTGATTTTACCATTTATTTCAAAACTACATGAAACCTTTGTTTAGGCCTTAGGTGATTCTATCTTTTTGTGATGTCTATCTCTTTGTAGCAAATACAATGAGACTTATTATAAGAAAAAATGTATACAGTTAAACTGGTCAAGTAGTGTTAACCCAGAAAACCAAGATTTAAGAAAATGGAGCCAAACTCAAATTACTTATAAGTTACAATTATAGAGAAAGTGAGTGACAATGTCTGGAGATGTTAGTAATGGGGCTCCTCATATAGGAAGGTATATAAAGTTTGGAATAGAGTAATGGAGGAAAATATTACATTGCATCACAGTTCTTTAGATATAAAAGCTCTTTGGAAATCATTGATTGTGGCCACTAAGTACTCAAAAAAAGAAAGAGAAAGATCACACTATTAGTTACATGTTAGAAACTACATAAGAAACACATCTGTTAGAATATATGTAGATATCCTAATTGTTTGAGATCATGGGCATGAATCCATTAGGGTGAAAGTCTAAAAAGTGATGAAAGATTTTAAAGTTTACGTTAGTTTCAAAATGTAACTATTTAGATCTCACTGAAAACAGTGCTCAGAATTCTTTTCCTTTGCAATGCTTCTATCCTTTAGCCATCACTAATATGCATCATTTTATCAGACAAAAAACATCCTTAACAATTATTTCCACTATAGCTTCATAATTTCCAGTTTAGCAATCTAAAACAGCCAGCAAAACCACCAAACAAATAGCTACTCTGCATGGTATATCCCAAACTAAAGAGTAAAGAAATTACCGTGGAACTGAGAAAAATGACTTGGACACATAACTTGAGAATCAAGGTCGATGCCATTCAAGAAGTCAAGCTCTCATCTTCCTTCAGTATTTGCAGCTGCTACCTCTGTTCTCCAACTCCGACCGGGCTATACATGTAAACGAAGAGCAGCAGAAATGGCAAAAAAGCTGCATAAACGTTTCTGCTTGTCTATTTTGGTAGGCCCATAAATCTGTTTGGTGAATGATGGAGGGGCTGATGAGAATTGCGATTAAAGCTTAGAAAACCTATTCAGCCACACCTTTAAAGTTACATCACCTGGTGGCATTGCTAAGCCTGCACCAATGGAGTCAAACACAGCGTTACGTCCGCTGTAATACACTCTCAGTCAAACTCGATGTCATGTCATCATTCATACACATGAGGTATGAACAATATATACTTTTAAACACAATGAAAAAGTATTTCAAACTTCAATGTTTTCTATATATGTTGAACTTTTTGGACTACTAAATTTTGAACTCTATAATGTTGAGGGATAATAGCACATGACATCAAAGAACATGATCAACTGATATGCAACTTTTGAAAATGCAGAAGAGAGTTGATCAAATTACCTATGTAGTCTTTGTACTCAGGATCAACATAAGAGTTCAGAAGCACAAAGAAAACAGTATGAATTCCTCAACACCTGCAAAAACCAAGACACATCAATTGCCCAATCATATACTCTCGCCCAGATCTGCAAAATTAGAGCGATAGCCATAATGTTTCTGAGTGGAAACTTGATTTACCAAGAAAAATAAATTAAGAATTACATAGTACATACATGTAGCTCTCTTAGAAACTGATTTGTTGCTATTAGATGACTTATATTAATTATTTCTTTCAGTACTCATATCTTATGCATGACAAAAATACTTAAAACCTGTCAAATATTATTTTGGAGCTAACATTTTGAACAACCTTAAACTCAAGTGATGGATCTGCCATGAAACCACCGGAAGACAAAGAGAATTCCAGTAAAAGAATACAGAGGAAGTAAGCATACCAAAAAAAGAGGAAAGGAAAAGATCTAAGGAAACGTATGATTGGCTCCGCATAATCCGTGGACTTTGTTTATCGCCATGGCTGTGGACGTTTTGAGATCTCTGTGAAGCTTCAGGAAAGTTAGATAAAATCTCTGAGAAGACCTCCATCGAAGGTCGCCACCGCAAAAGTCCTGAATATGTTCATACCACCGCCGTATAATCTCAGTCAGTATTATGTTGAATGTATTAGTCTAATCCTCTCAAACATTACGCAAATCCTATAACATAAATTTTCATAGGCCTAAATAGCAAACCCTAAGGGATTTATTGAGATCGCTAGGTTGAGCAACACAGTTCTAAAAAAAAAGAGAGTTGAGAAACACCAAAGAACACCGTGAAAGAACTCTGTTCATGAACAAAGGCAAAGTTAAATAAGATACCTGAGAATCGAGAAGGAGTACATCCACTCCCACATGAGTTCTCCACCACGGCGGTCACTCCTGGCCTCCTATAAACAGAGCAACCGGACTTGAACAGAGGAGGAGGAGGAGCGCGTCTGCAGATCGCAAGACCGAAACGTTAGAAGAATGGGAAGTTGATTCTCTAAGAAAAAAATCATACCTTTTTATAGATGAACCTCCACCACCTTGCAGATCTAGAAATCGCATTGAATATGAATCGTATGTGAGAGATTAATGGAGAGGTTTTAATATGATTATTCGTAACTGGTATGTTTCTGTATCTGAGGAAGAATATGAAAGAGTTCTTGCGAAGAACTGGAGAGGTGACGAAGAAGAACACGGTCTAACCCTCACAGAAGTCCAAAGTAAAAACGAAGTCCATCAAAACTAAAAGCCCAAATGGTGTGCACAACTATATTAATGAAACGCAGAATCGCAGAATGAGGACACGTGGCGCGCCCAAAATCACTGACTTTCTGACCTGTCTGCCTATGTGACTTCACCAGGAGGGAGAAAACCATTTTTTATATATAAAGATTTGCAAAAAGCCTTTAACTGGCCCAAAACATTTCCCGAAAATCTATACAGCCACGTCCTTTCATCTTCTTCTACTCGCGAAACCCCAAATTTCCTGCCGCTCCGGATTTCTGGTGTAACTTTCTACCTGAATAATTAAGCTTCATCAAATCTATGTTAATGGCTTCTGCAATCAAAACCTACTTGCCGATAGAATTTCCCTGCCTTCACCCTATATATATCACTCTGTTACAGTCTACAAAAAATCCTTCACTTCCATGACCAACAAATCAGCAATATCATCCTCCACATTCACTACGCTATGTTCTTCAGTTACGTTCTTCTCGGCTTGGTAGAGGCGAAGCTTCTATTTAGGATCATCCATTTTTGGGATCCCAGAGCACAGCGAGAGGATGCATGCTTATTGGTCTGGATATAAGGAGAGGAGGCGGATTCAAAATGCATGTTCTTTCGACTACTGCAAAGAGATTTCGTTTGTGAGATTATCAATACCAAACTACTGATTTGTAATTTGGTCATTTGTGATTCGTTGAACCAAACTATTCGTTTTCTTTCAATCTCTGTCTTTTTCTAAGCCAAAACCTTATTTTTGGCATTTTTCAGATTTATAGGAACTTCTAGCCAAAACATGGAAGACCTTGACAGTATATCGAAGGCTTGGTTCGATTTTTGGAAAGAACGCTGAGGTGGAAACATCTAGCTCCCATTTCACAAACAACACCCGGTGAGTGAGAGTACACTTTCCCTTGCATATTTTACCTTTTTGGGACTAAGCCCTCAAGAAAAATGAAAAAGTACAAAATGAAACTCATTGGTTTAATTCACTTTCATACAAAATTTCTCAAATTTCTATGGATTCAAAGTTTTTTTTTTGGTTGAGCCAAGAACCTGATCATAGCTTCGTTTTGGTTCTTTAGCAATGATACGACGGTTGACGCTTTCGACACTTTCGTCTGCAAAAATGGAGCCGGAAACCATATTCTGGGAGCTGTCTTTGTTGAACTCGAGACCATTGTCATCTATAAAGTCTACCGGGACTTACTAGCAGCTTTTCAATCATGAGTAACTTAACTCTGGGAACAACTTCGCCAATGGTGAGAGAAAATTTTATTTTTCTCTTCTTCTTACTGATTATTCAAATGGTGATTAGAAGTTATATAGTCGCAGTTGGAAAGGAGATTGTGGACCTTTGTCTTAACAGTGTCAGAGATCTTGCCGACAACTATACATGCTTGCAAGGGGTTATTGGTCTTTAATGCTGTTGGTGGAGTAACTGGTTCTGGTTTGAGATATCTGTTGTTAGAACCTTTGTCTGTAGATTAAGGAAATAAGTCGAAACTTGGATCCACCATATATCCTTCTCCTCAGGTACTTTTCAAGAAAAATAACACATTACAAATTACATTGAAATTGGAGTTCTCCCAAAAGCTTGGTTTGATGCATTACCTTATGATCTCAGGTTTGTACTGCTGTTATAGGTACCTTACAACGGTGTTCTCTTGCTGCCTTCGCTACTTTTAAAATCTCTCATATTTCCTAAATTTTTCAAGCTCGGTGTTGCGGTTGTAGTGCATTGAAGTTTGAGCTAATGATCTCCCTCAAATGTCGGCACATATTTTGACAGGGATTCATGTGGGCGAGAAAGTCTTATTCCTAAGGATTCAGTTATTCGCAAATGACAATATGCATCCGTTCATATTCCAAAAGAGGCAATACCCCCAATAAGAGTATGTTATGCACAGGTTGCCCTCAATCTCCCAAGACCAGTTTGTAGGCATGGTCAGTTTTTTTTGGCTCTCTCACGACTCACAAAGCCTGTGAGAATAAAAATCAACATTATAATAGGACAGTTTCAAGGCTCCTTAAGGTGTACACGTAGGCAAACGTGTGGGACCCACCTTATTTATTTTTTCCGGACCCCGTGGGCTAAATAAATGGGCTTCTTGTTTGTTCATAGCTATTGAATGGGCTTAAGGGTTGCTCCTGCGTTTTGGTAAGAAGAAAGACCGAGCCCTCGGCTTCTTCCAGATCCTTCACCTATGGTCGATTCCTCTTCGGTCTTATCGGATTAACTCGATCTTTATGGCTGTCTTAAGTTCCTCGGACGACGAAACGTCAACCTCTAACGCATCCAGAAGATCCTATTTATAGGTTCTTCATGAAATCAGGTATCGCCCTCCTCGCTACTTTTTCCTCCCTTTTTTTCATCCTGTTTCTGAATCCGTTACGATAATGGCTTCATCCCCAACTCCAGTCGTTAACGCCGCCGTCGGCAACCCCACGTTTTACTCTCTTCGTCTCGGAAGATCTGCTTAATCTGTTGTTGGTCGACTCATCCGGTTTTGGGATTCCCGCAACGTCAGCAAGAACGGAGAGTTTATGGGGATAACAATTCTACTCCTCGATGAATTAGTAAGGATTGTTTCTGACCCTGACTTTTTTCTTTTCGGATTGTTGTCATGAAAGACTATTAATCTTCTTTTATTTCTTACAGGACTCGGTGATTCATGGTTTCATTCCAGCTAATCGGGCCAACCATTACCGGTCCTCTTTGAGAACCGGTTCTATTGTCAGATTGGACCGTTTTGACGTGGCAAGGGTGGGTCACACGTATAATATTACTGAGCATCAGTACGTCATCCGGTTCATTCCTTCAACGCGTGTTGTTGAGGTCCAAACGGATGCCCCTGTGATCAAGATGGACAAGTTTATGGTTAGGCGTTACGAACAGCTTCAAGTGCTTGCGAACACCAGTTTAGAGCTACCAGGTCTTTTTTTCCTCAGCGAAACTTTGAATTTCATCATAATGTTGGTTGCTAAAGTAATTTTCTGATTCGCAGATGTTGTTGGTGAGATAAAATCTGTGCAGGGGTCCGATCTCAAGAACCAAACAGCCAGAAGCAGGGTTGTTGTCCGCCTATTAATTGAACCGTATGTTGTTTTATACTTCCACTTAAACTTTCGTTATAGTCTCAAATTGTGTAGTCTGTTGGTCCACTTGAACTTTCGTTATAGTCTCAAATTGTGTAGTCTGTTGGTAGGAATTATAACTGTTTGGTTTTGTTTATATGTGTAGTTGAAACGTATTCTTATTGTTTTCATAACAGGAACATGACCGTGTTCATGTCTTTATGGGATGAGGCTGCATCAGCTTTTAGAGGTCTCTTGAAAGCTGGGGATAAATCACAGTCCGTGATGTTGGTGACCACAGTTAATCCTAAACTCTTTGGAGGTAAGAATCATCTGCTTTCTAATCCATATAATGTTTTTATATATTTTCCTCTCAAGTTTATTCTCTGTTCAGGGAATCTGTATCTCAATTCCACACAAGGGACTAGGTTCTTCTTTGACACCAGTATCTCTGAAATAGCAGAGTTTGTTAGCAGGTAAGATAATCAAACTTAAATAGTAGCAAAATCTCAGCACGTTTTAATCATAACAACATGCTATATCCAGCATTGGAGCTACACCACCTCAAGATTATACATGTGTCGACACGCTTGAAAGAGTCAAGAAAAAGGAGCTTGTGTCAATAGGGGATCTCAACACATTCATCTCGAACTCTAACGAACAGGTTGTTGTCTGCCTTTGTTTACTCCAATATATATATTCACTTTTTTCTATACTTTCAATTGACTAAAATATTACTTCTGGGCAGACCCAAGAAGCTGATTTCCTCTGCAAAGCCCAGATTATTGGTGTCATTCAGGAAAATGGGTGGTTCTTTGTGTCCTGCACTGGTTGCCACAAAAAATTGGAAAAACGTGGGACGTCATTGGACTGCAGCAGATGTGCAACTTCTGACGTGACTGGTGTTGTTAGGTAACTTTGTGTAGTCTTTAACATTTGGTTAAGCGGTTTCATGTAAATATCCATTTACCTGTCCATTACTCAACGTAAGGTTCCGCGTTGAGCTTGCTGTTGATGACGGAAAAGATAGCACAACGTTTGTTGTCTTCGATAAGGAGATGAACAAGCTCACCAAACAGGAAGCTGCTGTGCTTGCCCTGGATGAGGTATCTCCATCTTCCCTGGAACCATTTTGGTTTCTGTACGCATTTAGTGTAGGTCAATATAACTTGCGATTACTGGCCGCTTGCTGCAGGTTTCAAACGGTGGAGAGGAGTATCTCCCAAGTTGTCTTGAAGAGCTAGCAGGGAAGGAGTTTGTGTTTCAGATCCGTGTAACACCTTTCAACTTCCCTCCCAATCACCGTACCTTCACCGTTGCCACCATCTCTGAAGCTAGCGAGGTTGTCTAATTTAACTTATCACTATATTTACTGACTGGACTCTTTTTTAAAATATCACTTTCATGTATCTCAGACACACTCTGAGAACAGTGGAGTTGACACAGGATTGGAAGCTTCGTCTTCGGGCCCGTCTGTTTTGGGAGTCAAGATTAGTGAAGAACGTGCATCAGGCAATAATCCAGGGAATGAAGGCGCTCAGCAGAGACGCAAGCGTGGCCATGAGTAATTGGGAAAACATATTCCTACAAACCCGTCATCAGTCTTATTTGTCTTTTTTTAAAAAAACTTCTACTAGCTCTTTGACAAAAAAAAAAAAAAAAACTTCTACTAGCTATGATACTCATTATGAGCTTTGATCTCTGTCGTTATCGTTTTGATTTCCATGGATATTTTCTTTTTTTCTGGATTATTAATGAATCTTTGACGGGTTAAATTTGATTCATAAACCAAAGAGTACTGTTTCTTTAGAAAATTGATTTAATATAAAGAAAATTGGCGGTAAATCAGCCGGAATAGGCTTAGTATGGATACATGAATCCGTTAGTTTGATCAAAGTTATATTAAATCTAGATTGCTACAACATGGTTGCACACTGTTACGGTTACTTACTGCACTAAATAATTAATAAATCTTCACCACTGTTTAAGGTGAGTTTGGTCTCGGATGAAGTAAACAATACTAAAAATGGGTCGAACAGAGGCGTTTATTAGATTTCGAGACGAGGTTACAAAGGTGGAGAAAGTAATGGCAAGCCGGAGCTCGTGAGAGCTTAAACCGAAAAAGTACAAATAGCAGAGAGACGATTGTAAACCCTAATCTTGCCGCTAAGTTTGTGTAGCTAAGTGTCGATGCCTTTCTCCTTTGCTTTCCTCTCCTTTTATAGTCTGTTCGCGATCGACTTAACCTAATCTTCTTTTAATCGATTGGGCCTTGTCGGCCTTTCGGGCCTGGCTGGTGAATGCTCGCCCGAGCCGCTAAGTCGATCACGCTCTGTCAGCTCTCCGTTTCGACTAAAAGCAGTCCTTAGCTGAGTCGAAACCCCAAACATCGGCTCCCGAGCCAACGACTATTCAGCTTATCGGATTGGGCCTTTTGTTCGATGGGCTTTGTGGATGGGTTCAATCCATCCCCAACAGTAAGTCCCCCCCCCCAGTTCATCGATAGATCGAGTGGTCGATCCTCGATGAATTTGGTGTCTTTAGTTCGGAGGACAAAAGGCTTAATCCGGGCAAATGACTGGAACTGATGTTTTCTCGAAGTGGAAGGTTACGGTTGCTGTCGAGGAATCAAACCGTTGTGATCGTGAGACGAACGCATTTTGGTTGAGAAAACGAACCGGCGCATGTGTCGATCACGCGTCGTGATCGTGAGACAAATGCTTTCTTGGTCGAGAAAACGAACCGACGCGTTTGTCGATCACGCGCCAATAGGGTTTAGGCCCATTTAGGCCTTATTAGTCGTAATGATTGCGCCTTAATCCCAGCGCTCGCCTTCCCCTATAAATAGCGCACCCCTCCTCGCTTCTTCTCACTTTTCTCCGCAGCGTCAAGGTACTTTCTCTCTCTACCCTCCTTCTCTCTCTTAATCTTTGTTTTAGAACTTCGATTATCGAGATGTCGTCGCCCCAAAGGTTAACTCGGGAGCAAAAGGGGAAAGAAGTAGCACTTGCTCGGGGTTCTTCCGAGGATCCGGAGGATATTCATCGCGAGGCGATGATGGATACTCGGAATATGGATCTGGCGCAACATCTTCTTGTCTCGGAGGCAAGGGAACAATTCCGGGGCGACGACGATGGTCAAGAGGCAGTCGACGTCTCGATCGTTCCGATCAGTTATTATCCGGGGAATATTTTCACCGAGGAGAGTCCATTGGAGGCCTGGCGGGTGCGGCCTTCCGTTGTCGATGGTCAGGACTGGCCGAACGTCGAGAAGACGAAGTCCACCATAGAGTCGGTAGAGGCTATTCTCCGAGATCTCACCGCGCACAGGGTTTCGTTCATAATCCCGAAGGAAAACCAGAGGCCTTGGTCCCCACCGAGAGGTTATCAATGCGTCTATGAGTCGTACTTCCAGAACGACACAAAGCTGTGGTTCCCGATTCCTCGAATCGTCACGGCTTACGCATTCCGCAGGGGAGTTGCTCTGAGTCAGCTAATGAACGGTTCGCTTCGTCTGATGGTCGTTCTGTCGGTGATCGCAGCCGAAGCGGGGACATCGTTGAGCGTGAGGTCATTCGAGGAATTGACTTCGGTCTCAATTTCTGATGATGGGCTAGTCTCGACGAGAATGCGCCCGAACTACAACGTGGTCACCGGGTATCCGACTAAAACCTCAGATTGGCAGCGTTCGTACTTCTATGTGAAGTCGAATAGGTCGGCGTTCGAGGAACCGCCGAGATCTAGCTGTCGTGTTCTTTGGAATGCGGAGATGGGTATAGCATACTGATTTAATGACGACTGTTGCATCATCTGATATTTTGTGTTTGTCGTTGTTTTTTTTTTTGCAGTTGGTCATCCGAATCTTGCCACCTATCCCGAGGATTGGAGGGAGAGTGCCCGAACCGTCGCGTTGCAGAGGCAGGATCATTGGGAGAACTTTACTCGGGAAAAGATCCACAGATCTATCGATCGAATTGCCAACCGTGAGCTTCTACTTTCCTTCTCTATTTCCGAGCAAATAATCGATAACTTAAAAGTTTCTTTCTTTTGCAGAGGATTGGATCTCGGATTCACTCCCTCACATCAATCAGTCGACGACCAAGAGGTTGTCACTTTTCACTCGAGCCGAACAGAAAGAAATTAACCGAGCCAAATCCATGAAGCAATTGCCAGATCTTAGCCTCATTATGGCCGGGAAGATAGGTGCCAAGAG
Organism: Brassica rapa; assembly: GCF_000309985.2. Classification (NCBI taxonomy): domain Eukaryota; kingdom Viridiplantae; phylum Streptophyta; class Magnoliopsida; order Brassicales; family Brassicaceae; genus Brassica; species Brassica rapa. The sequence goes on along the minus strand of NC_024803.2, from coordinate 19,864,220 downwards.
AGGTGCTTCTGGAAGCAAGGTTGGTCCTTCGGGGTCAGAGGTTGCTGATGTCGTTCCCGTTGCCGCCGAGCAAGCGCTCACTGGCGGCTCTTCCCCAAGAAAAAACTCGAAGAAGAAGAAAAAAGATGCTGGGGCTCGGAAGGAGTCTAATGAGGAGGAGCAAACCGACGCAGGTGGCTCCTCCAAGAAGGGAGGCAAGAAAAGGAAGGCCGGGGATCTGCCTGCAGAAGACGCTCCCAAGAAGAAGAAGACGAAGAAGAAAGACTCCACTTTACCTCGACCATCCTCTGTTTGTGAGGAGGAACTTCAGGCTCTGGTTCCTGAAACTGTCCCCGAGGTTGGAACCTCAGATGATGATGAGAACAAGACCGTCGCGTTACGTCTGCGGAGGCGGGAGGGGCGGACTATCTAAGAAGGGTCTCGTGGAGCCTTGACGGGTGATCAGGGCATCTCGGAGGCTCTGAGGGAATCGCCAATTTCCGTGGGACGGCTAGACCGCTTGATTGACGAGTCTCCTGCTTATATTGCAGAGGGATCCGAGACCCATGTGTCCGGACGTCCCAAGGAAACCCCGGAGGATGGAATTTGGTTCGAGTTTAACCGCGAGCTTCCGTTGGCCTGTTACCCGGAAGATTGCGCTCGCTTGCTGTAGCTGGTCAAGGGCGGTCCTGACCAGCTTCCTCCGGTGGGGGATCTCCTTTTTAAGGATGAGTACCAACACGCCGCTTGCTCGTCTGTAAAAGTAACTGGTTGTCCGTTCTTCTCCATCACTTCTTTTCTTTAAAAAGGATATTTTGCCTAATTTTTTTTGTTATGCTCCGATCAGAGTCATGGCGATTGGAATGTTCTCGTTGAGAAGTACGACTCAGCGCTGAAACGAGCCAGAGAGCAGGTCCGTGAGGGCGAAGAGGCTAGGAAGAAAACCGAGGAAGCTCTCCGAGCTACAGTACGAGATAAGGCCGATGCAATTACTCGGGAAAAGGCTCTCAGGAAAGCGTTCGACGAGACGAGGACAGCCGACGCAGCTGAGTTGCAAATGTGCAAGGAATCAATGAAGAACCTCGAGTTCGTGCTGGAGAGGTTGGGGAAGGAAAAGGCCGATCTGGAGAAGGTGAGGGCCGCGGAATCGCTGAAGCACACCGAGGAGATGAATAGACTTCGGAAATCTCGCAGGTACGAAGTCACACACGAGAGGATCCGTGTGATGATCGCTATGATTGCCAAAGCCGAAAAATGCTTTCATCGGATTTCTCTTCGTGAAGAGCAAAGGGACAAATATGATGAAGCTCGGTGCCTGCAAGGTCAAGCTTTCGGGACGAGGAGATGTCTCGAGCGAATCAAGGACTCGGGAACTGAAATCCCTCAGGAGATCATCGATACTTTCGCCGAGCAAGAGGAGCATTATAAGTGGGCAGCAACTCGTCTAGAGGTTAAGGAGATTCCAAAGGGAGATCTTCGCCTTTCTCCGCTAGTGTTGGAGTCTCGGTTCTTAATTGACGAGATTTGGCGGCAGATCGATCCGTTCGGGTCGAACGTTGATTTGATCGACTCTGAAGCCGCTAAAGCTCTCCGAACTCCCCGCGCCGATCGAGATCCTCGCTCCGAAGATCGAATGAAGGAACCTGCTCAAACCGCCGGATCTTCTACTCAGTGCGCTAATCAAGAAGTTGATCTTGCGAAGCAGACGTCGGCTGGCGCGGTCATTCCGAAGGATGGAGCTGTGCCCACCATCGTTCTGACTGATTCTCCCGCGAAGGCGTCTAAAAATTTGAGTTCGTCGACATCTTCCTCTGAAGATCTTGAGAAGGAAGATGGCGTTTCTGCGGGTCGTCCGGAAGAGGTTCCCGCAGATCTGCCGATCCTAACATTTGGTCGCGTCTCGGGTCCCAGGGAGGGAGATAGCGCGGGCAGCAAGGATCCCCCTGTCGTCGATGGATGAAGCTCGTTGTTTGTTGTAACTTTCTTTCTTTTTTTATCTCGGTCTCGGCTTGTCGAAGCCCTTGAACTCCTTTTTCGCGTTGTATTATCGACCCAGTTGGGTCTTGTTGTTCGGTACTCGGGATATTTCCCTTTCCTTTAAAACTCGAATTTTTATTAAGTATTTTTATCTTAAGTGCATCATGAATGAGCATAAATGACTTAATTGAAATTGAAATAATCCTTTGCTCGTTAATTTAATCCCACCAATCTCATTTACGATTAGTCGGAAAAAATAAAGACAAGAATTTTAATAAATTTCCAAGGAAAAGGTATCCGGACGCTACACAGTAATCGAGAGAAATTTGGTCGGCCAACTCGTTATTCTTCGATTTGCGATAAGGTCTGGAAATTTCACCCGTGAGTCGGTCAATGCGGGATGCATCAGTGACGCGGGACTCAATTTTTCCCTTCGTTCGATATCTGATCAGGATACATTCGATTAATCGGGACGAGTGCTCGTGCGCTGCTTACGAATTAAGGGGCTAGCATCGTTTGTTCTGGTTTTTACTCTCGTTATTTTGCTCATGGGAGAAACGAGATGAGTAGAAAGGATTTTTTTTTTTTGTTGGGGCTGGACCCTGTAGAGGGGATGCCTGCGTACCTCCGTGGAGGATCAAGCCTTTCGTAGTTCGTTTTGGCCCAAGTAAAAGTGACTTGGTAGTCATTTACTTGTACGAGTAAAAGTGACCATAGGGTGCATCTACTCGGGTTTTTTTTTTTTTTTGTACGAGTAAAAGGTGACGTAGATCATTTACTCGTTCTTATAAGTTTACTCATTTTATGAGTAGAAGCGACAAAGATGCATCGAGTTCCAAGCTCGTGGGATTGCCTCTCCGTGGGAAGTTTCGAGTCGGTATACACCTGGTTTGACGACTCGAGTGATTTTGTACGGTCCTTCCCAATTCGCGCTGAGTTTTCCGGCGTTGAGCTTTTTTGTGTTCTCGAAGACCTTTCACATGACTAGATCACCGAGTTCGAGAGGACGCGAGCAGACCTTCTTGTTGTAATAACTTTCGATTTGGTTTAGGTAATTCTGGATCCGAAGAAGGGCTTGGTCGCGTTTCTCTTCGAGTTCATCGAGGGCATCGAGCAGCATCTCTTGGTTAAGCTCGACATACTGGGGCATCTTTGATCGGCGGAGACTTGTTACGTTGACCTCAGCCGGAGCCATTGCTTCCATCCCGTATGCGAGAGAGAAAGGGGTGGATTTAGTCGCTCCTCGGGGGTCGTCCGATGTGACCAGAGGACGCCGTCGAGTTCGTCGGCCCAGTGTCCTTTTTGAGATCGAGACGCTTCTTGATCCCATCGATGATGATCTTATTCGAAGACTCTGCTTGTCCGTTTCCCTGAGGGTACCTTGGTGTCGAGGGGCTTAGTCGGATGTCCCACTTGTTGCAGAAATCTTTGAAATTTCCGGACATAAACTGGGATCCATTGTCAGTCACGATCTCATAAGGTAGGCCGTGACGACAGATAATGTTTTTCCAAACAAAACCGCGAACTTCCTTCTCGGTAACCTGCGCGAAGGCTTCGGCTTCAATCCACTTGGTGAAATAATCGGTTAATACCAACACGAAGCGGCGTTGGCGGGAATTCGGCATTGGTCCGATGATATCCATCCCCCATCGCATGAATGGATACGGAGCTGCGGAGGTTCGCAGTAGCTCGGTTGGGCTGTGGATGCTCGGAGCATGTCATTGGCATTTGTCGCACCGTCGAGCATACGCTTCGCAATCCGTATTCATTGTTGGCCAGAAGAATCCTAAGTTTCGAATTTTTAAGGCTAGTGCTCGGCCTCCGGAGTGGTTGCCACCTGCTCCCTCATGAGTCTCGACCATCACTAATCGCGTTTGCTCGCCAAACATGCATTTGAGGAGGACCTTGCTAGCGGTTACCCGGTGGAGTTCCTCTTCCATGATGACGTAGTGCGCGCTGCGTCTTTTTAGTTGTCTCGCGGCCCACTTATCAGTTGGAAGCTTGCCGTTGGTGAGATACTGGATGAACTCAGTTCTCCAATCTGGTATCGGCTGATCTTGGTCTGTCATTTCGGAGTCGTCGTCAGTCAGAGATTGGGGCGTTGTTTCGGACTCCGTAGTGACGAAGTTAGCTGCCTCCGTTGAGATATCGATGCTCGGTTTCTCGATCCGATGGATCGGAATAGTCCTTTTGACCTGATCGCGGAGCTTGCTTCCGAGCGCTGCCAATGCATCAGCACACACATTCTCTCCGCGAGGAACCTTCGTGAGTTCGAAGAATTTGAACTCCTTAGCTAGTGATTGGACGACTCGGAGGTAAGCATCCATCCTGTCGTTGCGTGCGTCATAATCGCCGCTGAACTGACTGGCGACAAGCTGCGAGTCACAGTACGCACTGAGTCGCTTAGCTTTGACTGCTTTTGCAAGAAAAAGGCCGGCAATGAGCGATTCGTAATCCGCCTCGTTGTTCAATTCCGGGAAACCAAAGCTGAACGATTGTCGAATGAGTTCCCCCGTTGGTGATTGAAGTTGAACTCCTGCTCCTGAACCTTTGTTTGTCGAGGAACCGTCGACATGCAGAATCTGAGGTTTCTAGATCTTGAGCAAGTTCCAGAGATAATTCCACGAGGAAATCGGCGAGGACTTGAGCTTTAGCGGCGGTTCTACATTTGTAAGTGATGTCAAGCTCCCCGAGTTCTATCGCTCACTTGGTAAGACGGCCAGCTCTGCTCGTGTTTTGCAAAACAGTTCGGAGCGGCTGGTCGGTAAGAACTTCCACCGAATGTGACTGAAAGTAAGGGCGAAGTTTCCTCGCTGATTCGACGATGGATAGGGCCATCTTTTCGAGTGTCGGATACCTGGTTTTGGTCCGGTCATCCTTCTACTCATGTAGAAAACGGGTCTTTGCTCTCCTCGGTCCTCCTTAATTAGTACACTGCTGACTGCTGCGGATGAGACCGCAATGTAGAGGGATAAGACTCTGCCTATGTCTTACAACAATCTGAACACCAAAATCGAGACCTTAGGGACTCAGGTGAGAAAACTTGAAACCCAAGTAATTTAGACGGGCGAGACTATTAAGAGGCAAGAAGCTTTCGCTAGAGAGGCAGGAGCCGACAAAGGAAAACACCACGTAAATGCCATCATATATGATGATTTCTGGCAAGTGGTGAGAAATGAAAACCTTGAGGAAGGAGATTTCGAAGTCGAAAGCTCCATGAGTCTCGGCGGATCCCAATGGTGTCGACCGATGTCGATGAACTCACATCGATCGACAGACCATGATGAAGATCGATGGACGGATTACTCCAGTCATCGATCGATGTCGTCTACCAATTCGACTGAATGCAATGCGGTTCGAATTCTAACTCCCGAAGAATTCGCAGCTAAGCATCTTCACCCACCCTCCCCTCTCTACGAAAAAATCGATCGACGGTTAACTCAACCATCGATCGACAGAGTGAGTCCAATGTCGATCGTCACAACACACCTCCCATCGTGCCTGTCGACATACCGAGTGCGGTTACCCTCAATCGATAATGATTACATCAATGCACTCAGACCACCACCTAAACCATTAGCAAACCCACCTGAACCAAAACCCAGCCCTTTAAATAGTTCAACAGAACCTGTTCAAGAAGAACAAGAATCTGAAGGTTAAGGTTAAGGAAAAGAAAGGAGAAGATTCCTAAAAACCTTAAGAGGGAAGCTAACGATAAGGAGATGGATGGTTTCACTAAACGAGTCCTCAGAATCCCAATCGAAAAACCTTTTGATGAAGCTTACTTCACACACCGGTTGTGGATGTTCTTCAGAGAAACAAAGGTAACTGAGGAGGACATTATGAGAATGTTTCATCAAGTCAGAGGAAAGATGAACACACAGGATCATATTGATGAAGAAGAGTGATCCTGGGAAGTTTGCAATACCATGCATAGTCAAGGGTGTTGAATTTCTCCATTCAATGTGTGACACAGGAGCATCGGTTAGTATCCTCCCTAGGATCATGGCAGACACGCTTGGTTTGACCATCGAACCCTCAACAAAATCCTTCACCTTCGTGGATCTTTCAGAGAAACGATCCGGAGGCATCATAAGAGATCTGGAGGTACTGATTGGTAATACCCTTGTCCCTGTAGATTTTCATGTCTTAGACATCGAGCTTAACTGGAACTCTTCACTTCTGCTTGGAAGATCTTTCCTAGCTACCGTAGGAGCTGTATGTGACATGAACAAAAACAAATTGTGTCTAACGCTCATAGACCCAAACATCCACTACGATCCCATCTGACCTAAGAGAAAGGTAATTAATTCTGTGGATTATGGGAAAGAACTTGGCTTCATTGGCGCATGCCATTGTGGAGCAGAGTATGAATCGGAGTACGAAACAGAGTACTCGGAATCGATCGACACCCCAACCTTTCCATCGATCGATTCCAATGTGTCAATGGTGACCGATGACCACAACAACACGACACTCGACGTAATGCACCCACTTGACCATTTCGCTTCACCTAATCATTGTTACCAACATCTTGCCTTCCAAGCTCCAACCAGGAGAGAACATGATGATTATTCCATAGGCAGTTGGGCAGACAGTGGTTTCCATGAAAGTTTTGCAGTAGACACTGTAATTACTTCACCTCATGAGGAACATACCGAGGAATACGATGAGGATTACTGGAAAGAACGTGCAATAGAAATGTCTTTGCAGGATGAAAGACTTGAAACACATAAGTTCACCAACACGTTTCCAACATCGTTCGACGCTGTGCACTCCACATCGGTCGATACCCACCCTCGTCCAGCAAAACAACCGCTCACATCGATCGACACACCAAAAGTAACATCGATCGATATTCGCGCCGCAGCGAAAATTCAGGAGCAGGAGAATATTCCCTCCCTAACTAGGTTTCTGGATACCTATATAAATCGTTTTGCACCCCCGAAACCACTTACACACATTAGAGCAAACACACAAGCAAATAAGATGAACACTCTTCCTTCTACATCAACAAAAAAATCCATGAAGAGCAATCATCTCAAGAACACAAGTTCTGCAGAAACTACTCTGCCATCGATCGATGTAACTGTATCTACATCGATCGATACTACTCTAAACCCTAATCTCTCTATTTCTAAAAAGAAAAATTATGCAAACATTGATTATGGTTTTCTAACACCTGATGAATTTGGTATTTTCAGGGACACAGATGGCAACGCACGTGCAATGGATGGAAGGATTTTACAAGTGTCCAGAGAGGACATAGCAGACATCCTTCAAGTAGCCAATGGACCTGACAACCTGTTCTCACAGCAACGTGACACTCCAGACGTCATTCTAACAGATCCTAACAACCACGCAGGAGTCACCACAACAGAGATCAACATAGATCTATCACGCCAACCAAAAGGGCAAGCATGGATCGACGGTATAACAGAGACATCGATCGCCAGGGTAACACCAACGTCGATCAATATGTATGATCCGACGTCGATCGACAAACGTTATGAATGTGGGAGCCGCACTTTTGACATGTATGGAGCCAGAAAGTTCACTTGGGAATAAAGGGACGAATATGGAGTCTACAGAGATGAGCATGGACACGCACGAAGCGCAGCTGGTGAGATGATACCTGTCACAAAGGACAACATCAGGAAAATACTGGAAAGAGCATCTCTTTTTGAAGAGAGCCACATCTGTCTTCCAGAACATGCCACTTCCTTCACACTCACAAGACTGGCACCAGAACTCTACACCAAAGAAGAAATCGATGAAATGGTGTTTGGTATTTGTGGAGCTCAGGAGAAACTGGGAGAGGAGCTCAAAACACTGGTAGATGAAACACATCAGCCTTTGGATAGAGGCTACAATGAGCTTTTCAGATGTATGGCAGAAATGAGGACATAAATTGAAAGTTTACGTCAGCAACTTGAGAAGGAAGCTACGACCTCAGCATCGATCGACGCACCACGTGCAACATCGATCGACGTCAGTCTTCCTACAGCTAAGATCCTTGCAGAACCGCGATGTTCAACACAACACAGGGATGAATGGGAAGTTTCATACATCGACACGAGGATAAACGACGTTTACTGCCCTCTCAACAACAACGTGGACTGGCTAAGCACTAAAATCGAGCTACTACAGCAAGATCTGGACACCATTCGCAAGAAGGACCAACATCCAGCCACATCGATCGACATGTGCACCTTCACATCGCTCGACGCCAAAGTCTCAGCAATGAATGAGAGGCTGAGGACTTACGAGGATATGCATGACCGCTTTATATCACCAGTCATGATAGATTTAAACAAATTGTCTAGTCAATTACTTGATGCCCAAAAGGATATTGAGAACATTACTAATCAAAGTTTTTTGCAGGTAAAATCAGCATCGATCGACAGGCTAAGAGGACCCTGGATCGATGGCAAGAAGCCTGCGGAGTTACTTCCTTACACAGCAGCAGAGGTTGACAAGATCACATCCAAGATCTACACTGCTCTAGACACCATGGAGGAACGACTTGACAAACGCTGCAATGACATCTACTTTCCATTCGACAACAAAATCAGTGGACTAGACAACCACGCAGAATGGCTACAGAAAGAAGTCAATGCCATTCAGAGGCAACTCGCAGCTCAACATCAGATATCAGCATCGATCGACAGAACAACAGCAAAATCGATTGACGGCAACTCACCGAGATCGACCAACGAACACATAATCGCATCGATCGACGCCGAGTCTATACCAATCGGTGAGCAGCTGATACATAAGACAGTGGAGTCAATGCAAAAGGAACTGACAGATCTTTCAGCATACGCCTATGACAACATAGGCTGGCACCAGGTCAGCATTGACAACATTCAAGAAAGGCTACAGAACATCTCCAATGTACTTGGGAAGATGGATGACAAATGGACAAGAAATGATGAGGCCACAAGAAGTTTCATTGCATCTTGGTCCAGAATGCACAGAGATGACGTGGATGCTTGCTTTCCAACAAGCAGCTGCTTCTCCACCCAATAGCCAATCATTACCACAGTCAAGCTAAATGACTATAACCAAGCGCTGAGTGGGAGGCAACCCACTATTAGGTATTTTACTTTGGTTTTATTAGCTAGCATTTAATTTCTTTCGTTTTATCTCTTTCAGATTTAGGAGAACCGAGTAGGAGGACTTGATATCGACCGACGACGAGACGTCGACATCGTTCGACATAGGCAACCACACGACGTTCGATGTAACACTTACCCATCGATCGATATTTAATCCGGTCAGATGTATCTTACCTACTTGTTACATTTCGTACATCATACACTTTTCATCATAACTCCGGCTGAGTTACACTGGGACAGTGTAATTTAAGTCTGGGGGGAGATTTACTGATATAATTTATTTTATTCTTACGTAAAAAGGAATTTCAAATAAATTATGCTTAGCTATCGAAAATGGGGACTATAATCTTATATTGGTTTAAACATGAATATCTAACCAATCTTTAGAACATTTTAGATTTACTGATTGCAGATAGCACTAAAGATGCTAAAGCAGATCAACCTATCAACTACACACTTGCCTTGAACCGTATGAAGTAACCAAAGCTGATTTCCAACACTAAACCTGACATAACCGCTTGTCTTGGGGCTTGGTATACATGGGATCGGATTCTTCAGATAGGTCTGAAAGGTAACGTCTGGTTTAGATTATTTATCACATTTTATCTCTCTAGATTTCGACCCTAGATTAGTTATAGAGTATATCCATTTATATTAAAAAAAAATAATAATAATAATAATAATAATAATAATAAAAAAAAAATAAGTAAGATCTATTGTTTAATTAGGATGAGTCTGAATAGGACTTGGTGGCTAAAACCATTAAGGCTTGATTCATAAAGACTCAAATAAAAGAGTTCGAAACGGGACTTGGAGGCGGCAATCTTCAAGGCTCGCTTTCGCAAAGAACTCTTGGATATAGGTCAAAAAGAAGTGAACAGAACTTGGTGGCAACCACCATTAAGTTTTGATTCATGGAAGCCTGTCCAATCTTGGTCACTGATCCTGCAATGGAAGCAGACTTTGACTCAAGAGAGAAATTTAGAGAGAGAGAAACTAGGAACTAACTTTTACCTGCAGCTCTAGATACCTGTCTGAAATCCTTGCATCCTGTGATCGATACTCCCAAGGTAAAGCATTCACTTTATATTTATGCTAAAAAATGAAATCGGTAGAGGGGATGTCAGACGTGAATTGATGAGTTGTGTTATGTTAGAAATGGTTGCTAAGCTAGGATATTTCATAGTGTGCTTCTGTGATTAGGACTTTTTAAATGTGGTTGCAAAATTGTTGAGGAAAGATTTCTACGTTTTTAAAATCTTAAGTTCCCAAATATTTTCAAACCTCTTTCAGAGAGACTGCCTGTATGTTTTGCTTGAGGACAACCAAAAGGGTAAGTCTGAGGGAGTTGATATACCTTGGATTTGACCCATTTTTATTCATGGTATATTATTATTTTAATATATATATATATATATCTATGTTTTCTACTCTTCTAGGTATGTTTTCAGGTTCAGGTGCATTTCGGAGTAAAGCTACGACTTTGGAGCATTTTGGAGCATAAAGGACATTTCACCCGAGCTGACCACTTAGAGGTCGACGAGAGGAAGAATAATCGATCGATGCGCATCAGTGCTGACGATCGATATCAGGAAATGCCTCGACAGATGAAGATTAATATCGATCGATGTACACAAGTACCGTCGATCGATGTCGAGACACCAGACGCGACATTTTGGATTAAAGACCAAGGCCAAGCCAAATTACCAAAATGCCCTGACGAGTTTTTAACCTAGTAGAATATATACTGCCTAAGTGTTTGACGGCAGGGAGAGCTTTTCTTTTTCTAGACCTAGTTTTGTTACAAGTTTCATTTGGAGAGAAGATCACTTGTGATTGGAACTCCTTGTTCATTTTCTTATCATATATTCTATGAGTTTCTATTTATCTATTGATATGAATTGCTTTGCTATGCCTGAGTAGTTCAACTGTTAGATCCATGGTTCAGATAGGTTTGTGGGATTAGCCCCAAACTATAGATCTGCCTTGTTGTGATATTCATGATAGATTTGTATTCATTGCTTGTTTTAGCCTAGCTAACTAGAACTTGATCATAGGATTGCATATTCAAGCACCCTTGTTATCCCATCCTGAAATATATCTATCATATTAGGATTGCTAGAGAGGGCTAACCGCCAATTTAGAATCTTAGTAGGGCATTTCATACTCGCGCATAGGCCTTGCTAGAACCCGTCGGTCGATGTCCTCAACTGACAATCAATCGATGTTGGCAAAAGTGTATCGGTCGACGTCTTCATAGACTATCGATCGACACTCTCTTGTGTCTACATCTAACCGGTGAGACACAAGATCTAGTCTGTTAACCAGTGGTACATGCGACAGCTGATCACTGAGTTAAGCGAATGAGCTCTAATATATCATGCATGCAACAGTTAGGCATCTATAGGAATTATAATCTCCAACACCTGAATAGTGGCCCTGCATCTAATATCATTTCCAACCTAAGTTCCATTTATCATTTACTCGCTAGTTACTATTGCTATTTTATCTAAAACATTACGACCTTTAGAATTAATAAACACTAGATTTAATTGTTCCCTAGCTCCTTGTGGATTCGATCCCTAAGTACTACATCTGAACCTCTTTTGATGAGAGTAACACTCCTTAGGGTAATTTGAGTGGTATCACATATCTTCCTCGTAAAATCATCGTAAAAGAAAACACGGGCCTTAGTATTTCCTCGAAAAGACCTCGTAAAGAAAAACACGGGCCTTGCTAATTCCTCGTAAATTTACGTGGGCTTTACGACGAAACATAAAAAAGAAAACCCGGGCTTTGCTAATTCCTCGTAAATTTACGAGGGTTTTACGACAAAATATAAGTCTCTATATATACTCTAACCAAATCACTTCTCATTTCGTAGTCATTTCCTCTCCTACTCATAGCAAGGTACTCCTCTCTACTTCCTCTCTAATTTAGCTTAGGTGGTTAGTTTAATAATTAGTGTTGATTAGGTGGTTAGTGTAGGTAATTTGTAGATAGGTTTATGGAATTTGTTGATAATATAGGATGATGATTTTTAAATGTTAATTAATAATCTATTTATATGTTTTATATGGCTAATAATGACAATTAATCATTTTTTCAGATGGTTCGAAAGAACAAGCTTACACCGCATTACAGAGAGATGTTTGGTGAGCCTGGTAGCCGTACAGGCGCATCATCTTCTTCAACTCCTGATTCTTCGTTTCCGGAGACTGTCCCCGACTCTCAGTCTTATCAGTGAGTCTCTCAGTCGCCTTCATTTGGTGCACCACTGGTTCCTCCGTATGTTCCTCCACCGGTTCCTCCGTATGTTCCGCCACCGGTTCCTCGGTTTGATACGCCACCCACACATCATGATCATGTTCCAGAGGAGGCACCTCCACCGATGGCGGCCGAGATTCATCCCGATTTGTTTGTGCTGCCGAGTGCTCCTTATGCTATTTACACCGTCGAGGACCTTCTCGCTCAGCTAGGCAGAAAAGGTTTACCTGCCTTAGTCCCCGACTGACCGGATGGAACTTTGTGGTATGTTACATTTTTATTGTGCAGTTTTTTTATAACAAAAATAAGTAATTTTAATACTTTTTTTGTTTTTTTCAGGTTTGGGGTTGACGGTTCTGTCGATCGGAACGTAACCGAGGTGATCGAAGGCTACTTTTCTGACGCTCATCCGAACTGGAAATTGACGCCGGACAACGTCAGAAAGACGTGGTTCAAAATGTTCACCGTAAGTTACTATTAATTAATTATATAGACTTTATTTTTTATTATTACGACTTTTTATTTTTTTTAAACTAATTATTAATCTAATTTTTCTTTTTACAGAAAAATATCATTGGTCGATAGGGGTGAACGAGCGGGAAGGCGAAAGCTCTATTGTTGGACACGGTATCCAACTGGAAGGATGATTGGATCGTGAAGGTGTTATGAGCAGGGCTGAGCTTACCACAGATGTGTGGGATGGCCTCATCCGCTATTTGAACCTGCCATCATCCATTAAAGTCTCGAACAGTTCCTCTACCTCCCGTCAGACGAAAGATGAGCAGGGCAACGGGCCGATGCTTCACACTACGGGTCAAAAACCCCACGCCGGTGTCCGTATGGTTATGGTAAATATTTTAATTAATTATTATTTTTTAATATATTCTAACTTCATAAATGTTTTTTAGGCCAAAGAGACAGGAGTTCTCCCGTCTCTTAAGGATCTTTACGAGAGGACTCACAAGAACAAGGCTGGGCAATTTGTAGATCCTAGGTCCGAGCAAATCTTTAACGAGGTGGTTGCTCGGATTGAAGACCGCCAAACCCAGCTGACCCAGCAGTCTCCCGATGGAATACCGGTCACATTATCCACACTTGAAGTAGATCAGATTTACGAGGATGTAAAATTTTTTAAATCTTTTATTATTATTATTATTATTCATTTAATCTATTTTTTTAATAATATTAATCTTTTTTTAAGGTTGTCCCTAAGAAAAATGGACGTACGTTGGGGATTGGTTCCGTCAACGATGTCCCAAGAGCGACATCATCTTATGGTCAGACGGGCTGATGAAGTCATTCAGCTGTGTTCTTAGATGAACTCGACGCGGTTTACGTTCACAGCTCGTATGACTTCAGTCGAGGGCTTTCTAGACGTTATAGCGGCTGGAAATCCTCATTTGGAGACCATGTTTGCGGATATGCAGACACGAAATCCCATTCCAGAGCCATCCCACACAGAGGAGGATGAAGAAGAAGTATGGGGAGGAGTCATGAGTTCTTCGACGAGCTCCACAACAACAATCCTTAGTTTTTTTTTCTTCTTTTTATTTTGTATTATAAATTTGAAACTTAAATATTTATAAAATATTTTCGTATTGATTTATATTATTTACATTTTTAAGAATTCTGAAATAAATTTAAAAATATATTTGATTATATTTTTGTTTTTGTAAAGAATAAAGAATCGAAGAAAATTTGCAGCTAATTTACGTCTAGTTAAGGAGGAAACTGAAAATTGTTACCGAGGAATTTACCATGAAAGACAAGCAGATTCGTCGTAAATTTACATGTAAATAATGACGAAATTGAACATCTACTTTACGAGGAAATTGTTTACGTGTACTTTACAAGGAAAACCTTTATGTGTACTTTACGAGGAAATGATTTGGATGTACTTTACGAGGAAATTATTTACGTGTACTTTACGATGGATATGTTTACGTGGCTTTTATGAGGAAAGAGTTTACGTGGCTTTTATGGGGAAATAGTTTATGTGGCTTTTACGAGGAAATTGTTGACCCCACTTTACGACGAAAGCTTTCCTCGTATATTTACGACGAATTAGCAAGGAAATATACGTTAGAACATAAATTTAACGAGGAAATGGCTTTCGTAGTTAATTCATTGTAAACCCTATTTTACGACGGAATAACTACGAAAACCGTCGTCTTTATAAATGAGTTTTCTTGTAGTGATTCAGATACAATATACAAACAACAAATCACAGAGATCATATCCTAGCACACGTTCTAAACAAGTTAACTCACAAAAGCATCTATCTAACACAAATTATAAACAAGTTATGAACAAACATCTATCTTATCACAGGTTTAGAAGTTCACAAGTTCAGTACATATGTATTAACCAAAATGAGAATTAAGTGAGAAGAGCTTACCTTGATGCATTCTTGGTTGAGGAGAAAGCGCCTTGAATGTGTTGTAGCAGCAGTTGAGGTAGTTTGGCTGTCGCCAAGTGGAGATCCATCATGTGTCATCTCTTCAATGGTTTCCTCAACCTCCAGAACCACAGCCTCTGCACGTTCATCGATGAACGAACCATCTTTACGTATGAGAGTCTTCCTCACAAGGTGGTGGTTCCTCAAAATCATCATCAATAATCTGCAAGGCAAGAGCAAGAAAAGTTAGTCAAAATAAAAAACGGTTAGAAAGAAATATAAAATATTACCATGTTATACTCAATATTTACAGAGGTCTGTGGTCCAGCACCGTGCTTGTGCATCGTCTTCCCTGGTGGAGCAGACGTGCGGGATCCAGCTGGGGATTGAATCTTTGCTTTTGCTTCATGTGTCGACCAATTTGCAAGAACTATAGCCTAGTCTGTTTAGCTGATGTATTTAGGTTGCTTCTCATCTCACTTCTTCTGGCTGATTCGACTACAAATGGTCAGAGGCGGATCTACGTTATAGAATGGGGTGTCATCTGACACATGTTTAATTTTATATTTTGGTGTTTGTATGTTAATAGCTGAAGAAGTTTGTAGTTCAGTTGGTTGATTTCCCTTTCAACTGACACCCCATTATCTGGTTCGACTCCACCCAGTAACATTTTGTTTGTATATTTTCCTTTTTTTATTACAACTAGGGGCTTGGCCCCGAGCTTGCGCGGGGTTTGTTTTTGATGTTTTCGATTTATATTTTGCTTCTCTGGCAGATAAGACTATAGGAATGTGAGATAATAAAGAAATATTAGAAGCTCAAGGCCTGATCGTCCCGTCTCGCGGGATACGACAAGGCGATCCACTATCCCCCTTCATCTTCATCATGTGTAGCGAAGTCCTTTCCGGCCTATGTTATGTGGCTCCGAGACGAGGGCTGCTCTCAGGGATACGCATGGCACGGGGAAGTCCTCGAATTAACCACCTCTTATTCGCTGACGACACTATGTTCTTCACCAAAACGTCACCAGCATGTGTTGCGGCCCTAAAAAAGTGCTCCAACAGTATGAATCAGTCTCCGGACAGATGATCAACACAACAAAATCAGCCATCACCTTCTCCAAAAAGACACCATTGGAGATCAGGGACAGAGTAAAGGCTAGCCTTGGCATCACAAAAGAAGGAGGGGTTGGCAAATATTTGGGGCTCCCGGAGCACTTTGGAAGAAGGAAAAAAGATATGTTCACGTCGATCGTCGATCAGATACGCCAAAAAGCCGCGAGTTGGAGCTCCAAGCAGCTATCTGCCGCGGGTAAGCTAGTGCTTCTCAAGTCTATCCTCGCAGCTAAGCCATCATTCTCTATGACATGCTTCAAGCTACCAAAAAGCCTAACCAAGAGGATCCAATCAGCACTGACCCGCTTCTGGTGGGATGCGAACCCGGAGAAAAAGAAAATGTGGACACCACTTGCTTGCAATGTGGTCTACATGAGGAAAGCATTTGTCATGTCCTCTTTAACTATGAAATGGCGAAAGAGACATGGGAGAGATCTCAGATACCTCTGCCTCAATCAGGTTTCTCATCCAACTCTGTGTTATTAAACCTCCATCATCTGATAAGGGTAAGTAAAGACAAGAAGCTAGATTATGAGACGCGAGCGAGGTTTCCTTGGATATTGTGGCATCTATGGAAAGCAAGAACTGCTTTATGCTTTGAACAAACAAGGGTTGACTCCTCTGTCATCCTTACTAAAGCAATAGAAGAGTTAAGAATTTGGTTTCTGATCCAGAACAAAGACAATTCCATGAACCATACTGTTCCGATTGGCGGTGGTAACCAACAGTGGAGCAAACCTCCCATAGGTTTTATTAAATGCAATGTTGGTTCCTCATGGATTTCAACGCACACGCATAGTGGAGGGTCATGGATTGTTCGTGATTTTTGGGGGACACCTATGGAACACAGCCGTCGAGCCTTCACGGGCATTCGATCCAAGCTGGAAGCTGAACTGGAAGCAATCGGATGGGCGGCTGAAGATCTTCATTCCCTTCACTGGAGCAAGGTCATTTTGGAGATTTCGTCATCACAAGCCTTAGAAGCGTTGGAGAAACCGCATACTGCTCACCACCTATCCAATGTGATAGCTCACACATCTGCCTTGCTGAAGAAGATTCATGCATGCCAGGTTGAGGTTGTGGACGATAATGCTAATAGAGTGGCAAAAGAGATTGCAGTTAGTGTCACTAAAGATGGAAGACTTCAATCTTATGTGGCCCGTGGAGGAACAACTTGGCTGGCTAACATAATTCAGGCTGATGCACGCTGCACCATGACAACTATGTGAGTTTGATGCTCCCGCTTTCCCTGCCAGATTGTATTACTGCAGGCTTGGATCTCCATTATTTCCTCTTTCTCCTTTTGATTTGAGGTTTTATTTATTTTGCTAACACCTACTGGTGTTGTGTTGTTTTTTCATTTATTTGAATCCCAAGCCAATTGTCTTGGATAACAATATGTGGATTTTATATCTTCAATGACAA
Source organism: Brassica rapa (assembly GCF_000309985.2). Taxonomy (NCBI): domain Eukaryota; kingdom Viridiplantae; phylum Streptophyta; class Magnoliopsida; order Brassicales; family Brassicaceae; genus Brassica; species Brassica rapa. The sequence goes on along the minus strand of NC_024803.2, from coordinate 19,846,938 downwards.
AAAAACGGGGTCAAGGTATCATTTGAGAAATTTTGATATGTGTATTTAAGGCTTTTAAAACACTCATATTAAAAATAATTATATGGGGGAAATCGTATTTTAAACACCAAGAGTGTCATTTTATAGCACTTTAAACACTGAAATTTTTTTACTAGCATTTTATCATAATAAACCTCCAGCGATGTTTTCAAGTTCATAGGTGACCGGTACTGTTCATTTTACAGGTTAAAATGATGATGTGTCGGTTTTTTTATTAAAAATAAAAAAAAAAATAAAAATACGTAAAAATACAGAAAAATTTGAATGAAATTGGAAAAAATTATAAAATTTTATTAAAAATTCAAAACAAAATTAAAAAAAAATTAAAATTCAAAAAACATAAAAATTAAAATTTCAAACATAAAAATAAAATATTAAAAATCAAAATTTTAAAAATAAGATCTAAAATTAAAATGTCAAATTTTAAAACGAAAATAAAATTTTAAAAATTCTAAAATAAGATCTAAAATATTTAAAAAATAATAATTTGAATTTTTTCTTTATTTATTTGTATTTATATATTTAGAGGATAAGAGTCTTTTACATTTTTAATGAAGCATTTTTGGTCATTTCTTTCTTAGAAAATATTTTTTGGACAAAACTCAGTATAATATATTTGAGAGAATTATTAGTCCTGCGTGTGGTCACCATCAATTAAAAAAATATTTTGAATTTCTTACAATTTTTCCAATTTCATTCGATTTTTCTGTATTTTTTTAATTTTTTTAAAAGAAACCGACACGTCATCATTTTGACCTGTAAAATGAACAGTGACGGTCGTCTATGAACACGAAAACGTCTTTGGAGGTTTATTATGATAAAAATATCACTTTGAAGGTTTAAAGTGCTAGTCAAAAAATTTCAGTGTTTAAAATGCTAGAAAGTGACATTCTCAGTGTTTAAAAGAGTTTAACTGAAAAATCATTTATGCGAATGGCCTTAGCATCACCACTTCAACTTTTCTCACACTGACCTTAGTGTTTTGATTTAAAAAATAAGACAGGGGAAAGCATTATTATTCTCGACTACTCTTAAAAAGTAATCCTCTCAACTCTAGTAGATTCTCCAATATAATTTTTCATCTCCCGAATTTGATTCCTCGATGAACTTTTACTAAGACTTTCAACGACAAAGGTCATGGTGGGTATCTCTTTTTTTTTTTCCTTCAGACAATGATCAGCCACTCTTCTGTCCGTAGAAACAGGGTACTTGCTTCATAGATTCCACTCAACTATCATTCAAAAGCTTTTGCTATCTACATGATATAGTTTATTCAGCCAAAGGTTTCATTTGCTTGATCGTGCAACGACCCATGATGATCACGTACAGAACAACTCCAAATCTATATACATCGCTGCAAAGCAGTTGGTCCCAGTGGCGGATCTGGAAACTATATGTATCAGGGGCAGAAATAAAAACTACTAGATAAAATATAAAAAACATTGCCATAAAACAGTACAAATCCTTACAAATGGATCCTACGCTCTCTCATGGATTGAAATCGGTTCACTACTGTTTCGTTTGTAACAGATTCAAACAACTCCTTTTCAATTTAACATACTAAACAATCACTTAGAAACTCGTCTCCAATTCAGTTGCGTGTTGCTGTCTTCACTAATTTCATTGCAGAAAAGCACCTTTCAACACTTGCAGTAGCAACATGCAATGTTAAAACCAACTTCAAGAGCCTATAAACTAAAGGATGTACAAAGTGCTTTTTTGTTTCCACCATCAGCCGAGAAAGATCTCCAAGATTCTTCAAATTCTTAACCCGTTCATCGTTTCTTATATTGTCAATGTAGATTCCAAGATGGTGTTCCATAGATAGACACTCTCCAAAACTAAAATCATCTGGATAGAACTTAACCAATCTCTACAGCTTTGACTTATCAAACTCACAGAAGGAATTGGCAGGACTTAAAGAAGCCATGCAAATAAGCAAACCAGTGTTTACCTCAGTAAATCGATCATTAAGCTCTTGAAGTTGCAAATCCATAACAGTGTAGAAACAGTTAACCTTGTAATGATGCAGATTGGTTACACCTGTTTTTTTCCTTGGCCTCCTTAAAACCACAAATTCTTCATCCATCACAAGCATAGTAGCTTAATTCTTTTCGCAGAATGATGAAACTTTACCTATTAGCAAATCCCATCCATCTTCTCGAAATGTTTGCAACTCCCGTTTAGTTGAATCTACAAGTGACACGGCATTTGAAATATCTTGATTCTTCATACGGTTCAAGTGACACGGCATTTAAAATATCTTGATTCTTCATTTGAAATATCTTGATTCTTCATCTTAGTTGAATCCACAACTTCAGTTACTCCCAAAATAAACAGCATCAACTGCAAATAGAACACACAATCGAATGTGTGAAAATACTTGAGAAGACCATATGCTTGACATCTTTTTGAGTCATCAGCGCCTTCATCTTGAACACTTTCAAGGATTTCAATGACTGAAGGAAACAACTCAACCAGACGCAGCAAAGTTTTATAGTGAGAACCCCAACGAGAATTTCCAGGCCTTGGAAGAGAAATCTCTTGATTTTGTCCTGTTCCAGTGTTAATGTCACCACTGTCAATCCCTTCCTCCACCCTCTTCCGATTCATATCAAGAAGTGTATATTTCCTCTTGCAAGAAGCCACAACCACATTCAGCAAAGTCGAAACCATGTCAAAAAAATTACTAACTTCAAAGCTCTTTTTCGCAACTGCCACCACAACTAGCTGAAGTTGATGAGCAAAACAATGTACATAATAGGCTGAACTATTTTCTCTAGCAACCAATGCTCTTAGCCAATTAAACTGTCCCTTCATATTGCTTGCTCCATCATAACCTTGCCCTCTCAACTGTTTCAGGCTCAATCCATGTTTTGCAAACAAGTCATCAACTGCAGATTTCAGAGATAAAGAAGACGTGTCTTTTACATGAGTAACTCCCACAAATATCTCTTTAACTAATCCACTTTTATCAACAAACCGAAAGACAACAGCCATTTTCTCTTTGTTAGAAACATCTGCAGACTCATCGACCATCAAACCGAACACTCCATGATTGATTTCTTCCATGATAGATTTCAGTACTTCGTGAGCAAAAGAATGTACAATATCTTTCTGAATCACTTGAGAAACCATCTGATTATTTTTTGGAGCGTTCTCCAAAATAACCTTACGTACAGCGTCATTTTATTCTCCGGTATACTTCAAAAGCTCTACAAAGTTTCCTTTATTAGCAGAATCTTTTCCTTCATCATGACTGCGAAAAGGTAATCCTTGTCGTAACAAGTACCTAGAAGCATCAACTGAAGCATTTAACCGAATGCGATATTCATTTTTCACCACATCGCCTTGCTTATAAAAAGCATGCACAATTGACTGACCTTGATTCATCAAATCATCACAACTCTTAACAGCAATATTATGAAAGCTATTAATTCCACCTAAATGCTCAGATAAAGCCTCGGGTTTTTTCCAACAAGAAAAACCTTCAGTCACAAAAGCCCAATTTCCACCTTGTTTTAGTATGTCATCTCTGAACAAATAGCAACACAAACAGAATGCTTTATCTTTGGAGACGCTGTACTCTAGCCAATTACCATACTTCTCAAACCAAGCTGGATTAAACCGCCTCATTGCTGTTCCAAACTTCTTATTTTGAAAAACATGGCCATAGGGTTGACATGGACCTCTAGTTAAATATTTCAGCCTTACTTCGTCTTTTTGATTCGGAAGATACTGCGATATCTTTTTTCTTTCAGCTGGATCCCATGCCAAAGAATCCAAATCATCAGAGTTATCCAATTTATCCAAATTTCTTTTAGAATTGGAAGCACTCATTTTGTTATAATATCGCTCTATTTATCTGTAAATCTGTAGAAATAGTAAATTATTATAAAGTCAATTACATTAAGACTTTTAACATGTTACTAAACTAAACACAATTCATCATATTAGCTAATAAGTTTTTCACGTTAAACTCAAAATCATATATAATAATATTAGGCTGGGTCTAAAATTATTCTACATTAACATTACAAGTCACAACCTTAAAGCATATCATCAGACAATTTTGGAACAGAAAGCAATAAAAAGAGAATCAAACAAACATTTAAAATAGATATAATCATATAAATTAATTAAATAAATAGAAAAGAAACTTACATGGACAGGAGATTTCGTGAGTGATTCTAGCCGGTGGAAAAAAATTGCAGGGGAAGAAGAAGTTGAGAAGACGACAGAAGAAGTTGAGAAGACGACGACGAGTACACGTGACCTAGTTGATTTTTCTAAAACAAATATCCCTATTTTCTATTTATTTAATAAAAAACTATTTTTATTTAAACTGGATTAGATCTGCTAAACTAAATAAAGCCCAATTCACTATGGGATTGTAGATATAAAAACAAACTGGACTTTTGTTTTATATTTATATGAATTAGAATATTTTTAGTTATGGTAATTATTTAGAGTATAGGGGGCAAAAACAATATAAGCATAACTTCAATTTGGTGCAGAGTTCATCGCCATCACCAATTTTACGCTTGTCATGGGAAAAAGAAAGAAAGAACAGAGCATCTGATTAGTTTCTCCATTACCTTTTAGAAAGATGAGATAGCCCTTTCTCAATGCTCTTTATACTTACCGATATAGATAGATTCGAGGAGCCGCTATGACATTAGGTTGACTGTAGTCCAGAAGCTAAAGATAGTTTAGTTGGTGTCAACAGATCCAGCGGCAGCAAAAGCACAAACTAAGGAACATAAGCGAGCTTGGTTCAATGCGTATCTTCGCTGGGAAGGAGAACACAAGCATTATCCTAATAAGTTGCATCATTATAATGTTCAGGCGTTGACAAAGTTGATCAAGCGAAGGAATAGTCTGATGGGAAGTGAAATAGGGTCAAGTAGGAACCGACCTTCTGGATGAAATATTATCGAACATGAGTCAGAACACTCCTTCAGATTTTTAAGCTTTTCCTTCTCGACTACAATTTTTAAGCTTTTTCTAACTGAATTCCCTCCGGTGCTGATCCGCGCTGAAAGGTTTTAGTAAAGTTTAGTATCATATGTTTGAGAAGAAACCAAATAAAATACTCGTGAAAGAAAATTGAAACTTGCATGATTTAAAAAATGAGAACAATTTTCGTTATCATTTCGACCTGACCAGAAGCGGTCCTGAGTAGTGCACTTTGAAGCTTTAAATAAATCTACTCGGAATTCACATATGTACATGAAATAACTCACTGGCGGATTTCTTGGCATAAGAGACGATTGACCCGAGGATTGTCCTTCTCCATTGTCTCCTCCGAGGCTTCATTTCTTCATGTCAAGATCCAACTCTCAACCCTCTCCAATTTATAGGTTTGACGTGAAGGAAACAGAGAGGTCGTCATCATTTTTGGTTTCAATGAAAATAACATTTATTAGCGAAATTAAGAGAAATACTTTGAACATAGGGAAGGTTAAGAGTTGTGAGAAGAAATCATTGTGTGTGTGCGTTCAAAGATTAGCGGAGACGGCGATATCGAAAACTGGAAGAACGAAAAAAATTAAACCCTAATCTATTGAAAGAGAAAACGCAGAGTTTGACTTAATATCTAACCGAACATGGAGAACCAAAATCAGACAGAACACCAAACCTAATCGACTAATCATAACCGGTCAGAACGCGGGGCCCACAGTCTTTAAGAAATCAGGCAACTCATTAATGATACGGAGGATTGCTGTAATTTTAGTGGCTGATTTTCTTATCCGATGTGGCATAGCTCAGAGGGCTTCATATGTTCTTTTTAGTATTGTTTGATTATGTTGGGCTATAGCCCAATATGCATCCCTTAAAATCAAACCTGAGTCCGCCACTGCAAATAGTGACTTGTGTTTGTAGCTTCCATTGGAGATAGATTTCATCATGGTGCTCTTTGTCCCAGTAGCATTGTTGCTACAAAAGAAGATAGGAGATTTAGTAGATTTGTATTTTGGAAAATTAAAAATGTAAGAATGAAAACGATAGAGAAAGAGACACTTACTAAGGGTGGGCATTCGAGTATCCATTCGGGTTCGGTTCGGATCTATTCGGGTTTTGGATTTTCGGATTGTAGCTATAGACTATAGTTTATTCAAGTTGTAGATATGAAAATAATGGACTATCACATTGTCAGTCTCGTTCATGACTCTTAACATTTTGGCTATCTTACAACTCCCCCCATTCACTTGATATTTCGTAAAAAAAAAGAAATTTGAAGTTTATTCGTAAGTGTATTGGAAAATTTACAATAATGTTTAGATTATGATAATGTTTAATACTCTGCTAAATATTTGAGTCTATTTTGCTTCAATTGATTGTTTTATATTATGTTTAAACAATTATTTCCTGAATTATTTACTTATATATGATACAAAATATTGAGCATCAAAGATGCTTGAGTAAATTGCATAATACCAGACATAATTATGATTTTTCAAATGAAACAATATTTTTATTTTGATAATAATTACATTATTTTACTTGTTCTTATTTTTCTGAATCTTATACATATATATATATATATATATATATAATTTAAGAAGTGATTTTGCTGATTTGTCACAGTCTCCATGATTTTAGATAATTTTGTTTATTTTACATATTTTCAAATAATAGTATGAATATATCTAATTATTATAATAACTATGATCAATTGGTAATAACCTTTCATTCATTATAATTTTAACATAGTTTAATATTAAAAATGTGATATTTATATATGCTCTACATACTGTTATTTACGTAATATTATCTACATTTTTTTTTATAGAAATACTCTACAAAACATACAAAGTTATACATCTGCTCTTTATCATTTATTTAATTTTATTTTTGATAAGTTTAGTTGTCTAAGTAATTTACTGCAGAAATATGAATATTTTAATAGGTATAATTATTTATTTTTGTTTATTTAGGAATTGTGATTTGGCTTAAATAATTCAGAGATTGTCAATGATAAAATACTTTGATCAAATGGTAAAGTTAATTCCAAAGCAGTGGTAGTCGATTAATTTCTCTGAATCATATCATGCTAAGAAACTTGGAGGATACTTGCTTTATCTACGTATTTCCAAACAACTATGATATATCACTTTATTATATACCCTTTTAGAATTAATAAACTGCAAAAATTATATTCGTGTTTGGTAAATTTGTATTCACCTCCCTTGTAGTATAGATTTGAAAGATATAGGTTTTAGTTTGGGGTTTAATTTCCCTTACACATATGGGCATAATAGATGTAATATTTGTATATACATGAATGTTTTAAAATTTATTAAACAGTACAAAAATATTTATGTTACGATAAATTTGTCATATAAATAATTTAATATTTAATATATTATTAAATAATTTTAATGCATGAATATTTCAAAATTTATTTACGCAGTAAAAAGTATTTCTATTATGACGAAAAACTTTGTCATGATGTTCAACTTATCACTAAATATTTCTATTAAAATGATAATGCATATATTTATCAATATTTGATAAAATACTATGCCAGTAAGTGTGGACAAAATACTTTTAACTTGCAGTTTAAAAAAAAAAAAATTAACTTTTAACTTAAGTAATAAGTAGCATTAACGTTCACAATTTTTTTAACAACATTTGTAACTAATTGTTTTACCATTCATTTTAAAAATTATATACTTGTTGAAGATGGATGTACTCTTGAGCTTTCGTTGATGTACCCCTGACCCAACTGTAATTAGATTATTGTCTGAGGCCCATTTACAAAAAATCAAACGAAACAAATATATCCACGTTTGGACATACTCCAATAAGTTCATAATGTTATTGATTTTACCATTTATTTCAAAACTACATGAAACCTTTGTTTAGGCCTTAGGTGATTCTATCTTTTTGTGATGTCTATCTCTTTGTAGCAAATACAATGAGACTTATTATAAGAAAAAATGTATACAGTTAAACTGGTCAAGTAGTGTTAACCCAGAAAACCAAGATTTAAGAAAATGGAGCCAAACTCAAATTACTTATAAGTTACAATTATAGAGAAAGTGAGTGACAATGTCTGGAGATGTTAGTAATGGGGCTCCTCATATAGGAAGGTATATAAAGTTTGGAATAGAGTAATGGAGGAAAATATTACATTGCATCACAGTTCTTTAGATATAAAAGCTCTTTGGAAATCATTGATTGTGGCCACTAAGTACTCAAAAAAAGAAAGAGAAAGATCACACTATTAGTTACATGTTAGAAACTACATAAGAAACACATCTGTTAGAATATATGTAGATATCCTAATTGTTTGAGATCATGGGCATGAATCCATTAGGGTGAAAGTCTAAAAAGTGATGAAAGATTTTAAAGTTTACGTTAGTTTCAAAATGTAACTATTTAGATCTCACTGAAAACAGTGCTCAGAATTCTTTTCCTTTGCAATGCTTCTATCCTTTAGCCATCACTAATATGCATCATTTTATCAGACAAAAAACATCCTTAACAATTATTTCCACTATAGCTTCATAATTTCCAGTTTAGCAATCTAAAACAGCCAGCAAAACCACCAAACAAATAGCTACTCTGCATGGTATATCCCAAACTAAAGAGTAAAGAAATTACCGTGGAACTGAGAAAAATGACTTGGACACATAACTTGAGAATCAAGGTCGATGCCATTCAAGAAGTCAAGCTCTCATCTTCCTTCAGTATTTGCAGCTGCTACCTCTGTTCTCCAACTCCGACCGGGCTATACATGTAAACGAAGAGCAGCAGAAATGGCAAAAAAGCTGCATAAACGTTTCTGCTTGTCTATTTTGGTAGGCCCATAAATCTGTTTGGTGAATGATGGAGGGGCTGATAAGAATTGTGATTAAAGCTTAGAAAACCTATTCAGCCACACCTTTAAAGTTACATCACCTGGTGGCATTGCTAAGCCTGCACCAATGGAGTCAAACGCAGCGTTACGTCCGCTGTAATACACTCTCAGTCAAACTCGATGTCATGTCATCATTCATACACATGAGGTATGAACAATATATACTTTTAAACACAATGAAAAAGTATTTCAAACTTCAATGTTTTCTATATATGTTGAACTTTTTGGACTACTAAATTTTGAACTCTATAATGTTGAGGGATAATAGCACATGACATCAAAGAACATGATCAACTGATATGCAACTTTTGAAAATGCAGAAGAGAGTTGATCAAATTACCTATGTAGTCTTTGTACTCAGGATCAACATAAGAGTTCAGAAGCACAAAGAAAACAGTATGAATTCCTCAACACCTGCAAAAACCAAGACACATCAATTGCCCAATCATATACTCTCGCCCAGATCTGCAAAATTAGAGCGATAGCCATAATGTTTCTGAGTGGAAACTTGATTTACCAAGAAAAATAAATTAAGAATTACATAGTACATACATGTAGCTCTCTTAGAAACTGATTTGTTGCTATTAGATGACTTATATTAATTATTTCTTTCAGTACTCATATCTTATGCATGACAAAAATACTTAAAACCTGTCAAATATTATTTTGGAGCTAACATTTTGAACAACCTTAAACTCAAGTGATGGATCTGCCATGAAACCACCGGAAGACAAAGAGAATTCCAGTAAAAGAATACAGAGGAAGTAAGCATACCAAAAAAAGAGGAAAGGAAAAGATCTAAGGAAACGTATGATTGGCTCCGCATAATCCGTGGACTTTGTTTATCGCCATGGCTGTGGACGTTTTGAGATCTCTGTGAAGCTTCAGGAAAGTTAGATAAAATCTCTGAGAAGACCTCCATCGAAGGTCGCCACCGCAAAAGTCCTGAATATGTTCATACCACCGCCGTATAATCTCAGTCAGTATTATGTTGAATGTATTAGTCTAATCCTCTCAAACATTACGCAAATCCTATAACATAAATTTTCATAGGCCTAAATAGCAAACCCTAAGGGATTTATTGAGATCGCTAGGTTGAGCAACACAGTTCTAAAAAAAAAGAGAGTTGAGAAACACCAAAGAACACCGTGAAAGAACTCTGTTCATGAACAAAGGCAAAGTTAAATAAGATACCTGAGAATCGAGAAGGAGTACATCCACTCCCACATGAGTTCTCCACCACGGCGGTCACTCCTGGCCTCCTATAAACAGAGCAACCGGACTTGAACAGAGGAGGAGGAGGAGCGCGTCTGCAGATCGCAAGACCGAAACGTTAGAAGAATGGGAAGTTAATTCTCTAAGAAAAAAATCATACCTTTTTATAGATGAACCTCCACCGCCTTGCAGATCTAGAAATCGCATTGAATATGAATCGTATGTGAGAGATTAATGGAGAGGTTTTAATATGATTATTCGTAACTGGTATGTTTCTGTATCTGAGGAAGAATATGAAAGAGTTCTTGCGAAGAACTGGAGAGGTGACGAAGAAGAACACGGTCTAACCCTCACAGAAGTCCAAAGTAAAAACGAAGTCCATCAAAACTAAAAGCCCAAATGGTGTGCACAACTATATTAATGAAACGCAGAATCGCAGAATGAGGACACGTGGCGCGCCCAAAATCACTGACTTTCTGACCTGTCTGCCTATGTGACTTCACCAGGAGGGAGAAAACCTTTTTTTATATATAAAGACTAGGGATTAACCCGGGCTACGCCCGGGATTTTTATTTTTTTTTAATTTAAGTTGTTAAATTATTTATATTTAGTTTATGATATATATTTATATAAATGTTAAGATGCATGTCATAATTAAAATTTATTTTTAAATTTTAACACGTTAAAGTAACATATTTTTTACTGTTTAAATATTTTTTGTAATTTTGTTGGCTATCTAGTTATCATATTTAGCAAAACTATCTGTTGAGTATTTGAATAATTGTTTTAGATATTTAATTAAACTGCAGAGTATTTTCGGTTCGACCACATGCTCAACAATCTATCGATCCGTAAAAAGATGGACGATCTCCTTGGCCAGGTAAGTAAAATTTTAGCAAAATATCTTTGATTTTCAAATATTAAGTATATAACTATTCTTTTGAATATTGTTTTTTAATTGTATTTTTTGATTAAATTATTGTATTATAATGTTTATGTAAATATTTTTTGTGATGTTTGAATTTGTGTTGTTCGTATACTTAACCTAGATGATATTGATGTTTAACAATTTATTGTTGTCCGGAAATAGAAAATAATGATATATCAAAAAGTATCTAATACTTGTTAAATGATAGTATAATGTAAATTACATCCATTATTTGAAAATAACCATTTGTTGTTTTTATTTTTTTTAAATCAGAAATTATTTTTATTTAAAAACATTATTCATATATAATATATTAGTTTAAGTTTGGAAGATTAATCTATATATATAAATTATGTATATTTAAAAAAAAATTTAAGATATTATATATTGAGTAACTGAATAAAAGCTGAATTTCTTATCTTGAAAATCAAATATTTATATTTTTGTCTTCATGTTGTACTCATATTTATAACTCAGTATGTTTTTTAAAAAACTTAGTTTTAAGTAATAAACGAATTTAATAAATTAAATTCATCCCCTATATGTTCTGTAAACTATATTTGAAAACTCTCTAAAATTATATTTTAAGCATAATATTACTATTATTTAATTTAAGTTATTTTAAGCATAATATATGCTAAACCAACTTAAATTATATTTACAATAGGACCATCCTAAACCGGTTAATAAACCAAAAACAATACTAAACCAACATGAACCAATACCTGATTCAGCGAGGAAGGAAGTGTTTCGGGATAAACGCTTGAATGATTATTAACTGTAATGGTTTGATCATGAAAGAGCTAGTACGAATATTAACAATAAAATTATGGATTAGATTAATTTAAATTTGTAAGAATACCTTTGAGTCTATGAAAAGCAATTCAATTCCCATGAATAAGTTTGGTTTTTGAAAGTTGCGGGTTTCCCAACAATGAATCCACCTAACAAAAAGTTTGTTGTTATAAAAAATCTCTTTCAAGGTCATTAAAGGTTTTTGGGACGGCAAGAATTGATGGTAGAACCATTTTTTTGCTCGAGTGCTTTGAAGTTTTCCTTGATAGTGTGAGGTTGATGGAATAATGAGTTTTATAGGGACTTTCTTGATGTAAAACTATACATTTTAATTTTTTTTTGTTTAATGAGGTATTTTCATTTTTATATAATTTACTACCATTTTAAGATAGATGTACATTTTAAGATCGATGTTTAAATCTTAATGTACTTTTTCCATTTTTTAAAATGTTTATTTCCATTTCTTATATTTTTTATTTACGTAATATCTATATTTTATATTTTAAAATAGATATTTAAATCTTAATGTACTTTTTCCTTTTTTTAAATTGTGTATTTACTTTTATCATATATTTTACATTTTAAGATAGATGTTTAATGCTTAATGAACTTTTTCCATTTTTTTAAACAATTGTGTATTTACTTATTATTATAGATATAATTCATATATTATATATTTATATTATTTAATTATTATTTATTTTCCTGTATATGTATTTCCATTTCTTGTACTTTTTATTTACTTAATATCTCTATTTTACATTTTAAGATAGATGTTTAAATCTTAATGTAGGTTTTCCCTTTTTTTTAAATTGTATATTTCCATTTGTTATACTTTCTATTTACGTAATATCTATATTTTAAATTTTAAGATATATTTTTAAATCTTAATGTAATTTTCCATTTTTTAAATTGGGTATTTTCTTATATTATATATTTACTTATTATTTATTTTTCTTTATATTGTGTATTTCTATTTCTTATACTTTCTATTTACTAATAATTTTATAATTTAAGATAGATTTACATTTTAAGATAGATGTTTAAATACTAATGTACTTTTTCCATTTTTTAAATTGTGTATTTCCTTTTCTTATACTTTCTATTTGCGTAATATCTATATTTTATATTTGAAGATAGATGTTTAAATCTTAATATACTTTTTCCATTGTTTTTAAGTTGTGTATTTTTTTTTCTTATACTTTCTATTTACTTAATATCTATATTTTACATTTTAAGATTGATGTTTAATATTTAATGTACTCTTTCCATTTTTTAAAAATTGTGCATGTACTTATTATTGTATATATAATTCGTATATTTATATATTTATAAAATTTACTTATTATTTATTTTTCTATATATTGAGTATTTTCTCTTTCTTATACTTTATATTTAGTTAATATCTATATTTTATATTTTAAGATAGATGTTTAAATCTTAATGTATTTTTACATTTTTAATGTAAAACGGCAATGTTTAATAGAAGAACTTGGACAAATAGTCAAATAGTTATATTTATGTTTTTTTCTTTTTTTATAAAATGGTAATGTTACATTATGGAGATAAGCCGCTTTTTTTTAGTGAAAAATGAAAATCTTACATATGTTTAATGTAGTTTTTCTATTTTTTTTTGTTGTATGTTTACATATTATTGTTATTTTTAAATGTAAAATGGTAATATTACATATTTTTAATGTAGTATTTTCATTTTTTTTATGTTGTATGTTTATATATTATTTATTCTTTTCGAAATTATATATAATGTTTTTTTTACAAAATAGTAATTTTACATTATGGAGATAAACCGTCTCTTTTTAGTGAAAAATGGTAATCTTACATATGTTTAATGTAGTTTTTCTATTTTTTATGTTGTATGCTTACATATTATTATTTTTTAAATTAAAAATGTAAAATGGTAATCTTACATATGTTTAATGTAGTATTTCCATTTTTTATGTTGTATGTTTACATATATTTATTATTTTCGAAATTATATATAATGTTTTTTGTTTTTTTTATAAAATGGTAATGTTACATTATGGAGATAAGCCGTCTTTTTCAAGTGAAAAATGGTAATCTTACATATGTTTAATGTAGTTTTTTTATTTTTTATGATGTATGTTTACATATTATTTATAATTTGCAAAATTAGTAATATTAAAGTGTAAAACTATATTTTATGCCACGTGTCATCTTTTGAGAGAAGTTTTTTTTGCTGATGTGGACGCTCTATGGAGCCTCAAAAGGTTCCTTTTATTAGTAAGGATTTTTATGTTGTATGTTTACATATTATTCTTTTTTAAATTAAAAATGTAAAATGGTAATCTTACATATGTTTAATGTAGTATTTCCATTTTTTATGTTGTATGTTTACATATATTTATTATTTTCGAAATTATATATAATGTTTTTTTTTTATAAAATGGTAATGTTACATTATGGAGATAAGCCATCTTTTTTCAAGTGAAAAATGATAATCTTACTTATGTTTAATATAGTTTTTCTATTTTTTATGATGTATGTTTACATATTATTTATAATTTGCGAAAATTAGTAATATTAAAGTGTAAAATTATATTTTATGCCACATGTCATCTTTTGAGAGAAGGTTTTTTTTGCTGATGTGGACGCTCTATGGAGCCTCAAAAGGTTCCTTTTATTAGTAAGGATTATGGAGATAAGCCGTCTTTTTTTCAAGTGAAAAATGGTAATCTTACATATGTTTAACGTAGTTTTTCTATTTTTATGCTGTATGTTTACATATTATTTATAATTTGCGAAAATTAGTAATATTAAAGTATAAAACTATATTTTATGCCACATGTCATCTTTCGGGAGATGTTTTTTTTGCTGATGTGGACGCTCTATGGAGCCTCAAAAGGTCCATTTTATTAGTAAGGATTTATTTATTAATAAGTATTTGTCGTTATTAGTACGGATTTATTTATTATTTATTTTCTATATATTGAGTATTTTCTCTTTCTTATACTTTATATTTAGTTAATATCTATATTTTATATTTTAAGATAGATGTTTAAATCTTAATGTATTTTTACATTTTTAATGTAAAACGGCAATGTTTAATAGAAGAACTTGGACAAATAGTCAAATAGTTATATTTATGTTTTTTTTTCTTTTTTTATAAAATGGTAATGTTACATTATGGAGATAACCCGCTTTTTTAGTGAAAAATGGAAATCTTACATATGTTTAATGTAGTTTTTCTATTTTTTTTTATGTTGTATGTTTACATATTATTGTTATTTTTAAATGTAAAATGGTAATATTACATATGTTTAATGTAGTAGTTCCATTTTTTTATGTTTTATGTTTATATATTATTTATTATTTTCAAAATTATATATAATGTTTTTTTTACAAAATAGTAATTTTACATTATGGAGATAAACCGTCTTTTTTTAGTGAAAAATGGTAATCTTACATATGTTTAATGTAGTTTTTCTATTTTTTATGTTGTATGTTTACATATTTTTTTTTTAAATTAAAAATGTAAAATGGTAATCTTACATATGTTTAATGTAGTATTTCCATTTTTTATGTTGTATGTTTACATATATTTATTATTTTCGAAATTATATATAATGTTTTTTGTTTTTTTTTTATAAAATGGTAATGTTACATTATGGAGATAAGCCGTCTTTTTTCCAAGTGAAAAATGGTAATCTTACATATGTTTAATGTAGTTTTTCTATTTTTATGATGTATGTTTACATATTATTTATAATTTACGAAAATTAGTAATATTAAAGTATAAAACTATCTTTTATGCTACGTGTCATCTTTTGGGAGAAGTTTTTTTTGCTGATGTGGACGCTCTATGGAGCCTCAAAAGGTCCCTTTTATTAGTAAGGACTAGGGATTAACCCGGGCTACGCCCGAGATTTTTACTTTTTTTCTAATTTAAGTTGTTAAATTATTTATATTTAGGCTATGAAATATATTTATATAAATGTTAAGAATGCATGCCATACTTTAAATTTATTTTTAAATTTTAACACGTTAAATTAACATATTTTTACTATTTAAATATTTTTTTATAATTTTGTTGGCTATCTACTTATCATATTTAGCAAAACTATCTGTTGAGTGTTGGAATAAATGTTTTAGATATTAATTAAACTCCAGAGTATTTTCGGATCCACCACATGCTCAACAATCGATCGATCCGTAAAAAGATGGTTGATCTCCTTGGCCAGGTAAGTATTATTTTAGCAAAAATATCTTTGATTTTCAAATATTAAGTATATAACTATTCTTTGAATATTTTTTTTTTGAATTGTATTTTTTGATTAAAATATTGTATTATAATGTTTATATAAAAATTTTGTGATGATTGAATTGTGATGTTCGTATACTTAACCTAGATGATATTGATGTTTAACATTATTGTTTTCTGGAAATAGAAAATAATGATATATCAAAACGTATCTAATACTTGTTAAATGATAGTATAATGTAAATTACATCCATTATTTGAAAATAACCCTTTGTTGTTTTTATTTATTTATTTTAATCAGAAATTATTTTTATTTAAAAACATTATTCATATATAATATAATAGTTTAAGTTTGGAAGATTAATCTATATATATAAATTATGTATATTTTTTAAAAAAAAAATTAAGATATTATATATAGAGTAACTGGATAAAAGCTGAATTTCTTATCTTGAAAATCAAATATTTATATTTTTGTCTTCATGTTATACTTACCAATCCATCATTGATATTTATAACTCAGTATGTTTTAAAAAAAACTTAGTTTTAAATAATAAACGAATTTAATAAATTAAATTCATCACCTATAATGTTCTGTAAACTATATTTGAAAACTCTCTAAAATTATATTTTAAGCATAATATTAATATTATTTAATTTAAGTTATTTTAAGCATAATATATGCTAAACCAACTTAAATTATATTTACAATAGGACCATCCTAAACCGGTTAATAAACCAAAAATAATACTAAACCAACATAAACCAATACCTGATTCGGCGAGGAAGGAAGTGTTTCGGGATAAACGCTTGAATGGTTATTAACTGTAATGGTTTGATAATAAAAGAGTTAGTATGAATATTAACAATAAAATTATGGATTAGATTAATTTAAATTTGTAAGAATACTTTTGTGTCTATGAAAAGCAATTCAATTCCCATTAATAAGTTTGGCTTTTGGAAGTTGCGGGTTTTCCAACAATGAATCCACCTAACAAAAAGTTCATTGTTATAAAAAATCTCCTTCAAGGTCATTAAAGGTTTTTGGGACGGCAAGAATTGATGGCGGAATTTTTTTTGCTCGAGTGCTTTGAAGTTTTCTTTGATTGTGTGAGGTTGATGTTGATGGGATAATCAGTTTTATAGGAACTTTCTTGATGTAAAACTATATATTTTTTTTGTTTAATGTGGTATTTCCATTTTTATATAATATACTACCATTTTAAGATAGATGTTTAAATCTTAATGTACTTTTTTCATTTTTAAATGTTTATCTCCATTTCTTATATTTTTACTTACGTAATATCTATATTTTATATTTTAAAATAGATATTTAAATCTTAATGTACTTTTTCCATTTTTTTTTAATTGTGTATTTACTTATATTATATATTTTACATTTTAAGATAGATGTTTAATGTTTAATGAACTTTTTCCATTTTCTTAAAATATTGTGTATTTACTTATTATTATAAATATAATTCATATATTATATATTTACATTATTTACTTATTATTTATTTTCCTGTATATGTATTTCTATTTCCTGTACTTTTTATTTACTTAATATCTCTATTTTACATTTTAAGATAGATGTTTAAATGTTAATTTACATTTTCCATTTTTTTAAATTGTATATTTCTATTTGTTATACTTTCTATTTACGTAATATCTATATTTTAAATTTTAAGATATATTTTTAAATCTTAATGTAATTTTCCATTTTTTAAATTGGGTATTTACCTATATTATATATTTACTTATTAATTATTTATATTTATATTGTGTATTTCTATTTCTTATACTTTCTATTTACTAATAATTTTATATTTTAAGATAGATTTACATTTTAAGATAGATGTTTAAATACTAATGTACTTTTTCCATTTTTTAAATTGTGTATTTCCTTTTCTTATACTTTCTATTTGCGTAATATCTATATTTTACATTTTAAGATAGATGTTTAAATCTTAATATATTTTTTCCATTGTTTTTAAGTTGTGTATTTCTTTTTCTTATACTTTCTATTTACTTAATATCTATATTTTACATTTTAAGATAGATGTTTAATATTTAATGTATTCTTTCCATTTTTTAAAATTGTGCATTTGCTTATTATTGTATATATAATTCGTATATTTATATATTTATAATATATATTTATTATTTATTTTTCTATATATTGAGTATTTCTCTTTCTTATACTTTATATTTAGTTAATATCTATATTTTAAGATAGATGTTTAAGTTTTAATGTATTTTTCCATTTTTAATGTAAAACGACAATGTTTAATAGAAGAATTTGGACAAATAGTCAAATAGTTATATTTATGTTTTTTTTCTTTTTTTATAAAATGGTAATGTTACATTATGGAGATAAGCCATTTTTTTAGTGAAAAATGGTAATCTTACATATGTTTAATGTAGATTTCCATTTTTTTATGTTGTATGTTTACATATTATTGTTATTTTGAAATGTAAAATGGTAATCTTACATATGTTTAATGTAGTATTTCCATTTTTTATGTTGTATGTTTACATATTATTTATTATTTTCAAAATTATATATAGTGTTTTTTTACAAAATAGTAATGTTACATTATGGAGATAAGCCGTCTTTTTTTTAGTGAAAATTTGTAATCTTACATATGTTTAATGTAGTTTTTCCATTTTTTATGTTGTATGTTCACATATTATTTTTTAAAAATAAAAATGTAAAATGGTAATCGTACATATGTTTAATGTAGTATTTCTATTTTTTATGTTGTATGTTTACATATATTTATTATTTTCGAAATTATATATAATGTTTTTTTGTTTTTTTTATAAAACGGTAATGTTACATTATGGAGATAAGCCGTTTTTTTAAGTTAAAAATGGTAATCTTACATATGTTTAATGTAGTTTTTCCATTTTTATGTTGTATGTTTAGATATTATTTATAATTTTTGAAAATTAGTAAAACTATATTTTATGACACGTGTCATCTTTCGGAAGTAGTTTTTTTTGCTGATGTGAACGCTCTATGGAGCCTCAAAAGGTCCCTTTTATTAACGGTAATGTTACATTATGGAGATAAGCCGTTTTTTAAGTGAAAAATGGTAATCTTACATATGTTTAATGTAGTTTTTCCATTTTTATGTTGTATGTTTAGATATTATTTATAATTTTTGAAAATTAGTAAAACTATATTTTATGCCACGTGTCATCTTTCGGAAGTAGTTTTTTTTTGCTGATGTGGACGCTCTATGGAGCCTCAAAAGGTCCCTTTTATTAGTAAGGATTATGGAGATAAACCGTCTTTTTTTAGTGAAAAATGGTAATCTTACATATGTTTAATGTAGTTTTTCTATTTTTTATGTTGTATGTTTACATATTATTTTTTTAAAAATTAAAAATGTAAAATGGTAATCTTACATATGTTTAATGTAGTATTTCCATTTTTTATGTTGTATGTTTACATATATTTATTATTTTCGAAATTATATATAATGTTTTTTGTTTTTTTTTATAAAATGGTAATGTTACATTATGGAGATAAGCCGTCTTTTTTTTCAAGTGAAAAATGGTAATCTTACATATGTTTAATGTAGTTTTTCTATTTTTATGCTGTATGTTTACATATTATTTATAATTTACGAAAATTAGTAATATTAAAGTATAAAACTATCTTTTATGCTACGTGTCATCTTTTGGGAGAAGTTTTTTTTGCTGATGTGGACGCTCTATGGAGTCTCAAAAGGTCCCTTTTATTAGTAAGGAGCTCTATGGAGCCTCAAAAGGTCCCTTTTATTAGTAAGGATTTCTATTTTTTATGTTGTATGTTTACATATTATTTTTTTTTTAAATTAAAAATGTAAAATGGTAATCTTACATATGTTTAATGTAGTATTTCCATTTTTTATGTTGTATGTTTACATATATTTATTATTTTCGAAATTATATATAATGTTTTTTGTTTTTTTTTATAAAATGGTAATGTTACATTATGGAGATAAGCCGTCTTTTTTTCAAGTGAAAAATGGTAATCTTACATATGTTTAATGTAGTTTTTCTATTTTTATGCTGTATGTTTACATATTATTTATAATTTACGAAAATTAGTAATATTAAAGTATAAATCTATCTTTTATGCTACGTGTCATCTTTTGGGAGAAGTTTTTTTTGCTGATGTGGACGCTCTATGGAGCCTCAAAAGGTCCCTTTTATTAGTAAGGATTATGGAGATAAACCGTCTTTTTTTAGTGAAAAATGGTAATCTTACATATGTTTAATGTAGTTTTTCTATTTTTTATGTTGTATGTTTACATTTTTTTTTTTTAAATTAAAAATGTAAAATGGTAATCTTACATATGTTTAATGTAGTATTTCCATTTTTTATGTTGTATGTTTACATATATTTATTATTTTCGAAATTATATATAATGTTTTTTGTTTTTTTTATAAAATGGTAATGTTACATTATGGAGATAAGCCGTCTTTTTTTCAAGTGAAAAATGGTAATCTTACATATGTTTAATGTAGTTTTTCTATTTTTATGCTGTATGTTTACATATTATTTATAATTTACGAAAATTAGTAATATTAAAGTATAAAACTATCTTTTATGCTACGTGTCATCTTTTGGGAGAAGTTTTTTTTGCTGATGCGGACGCTCTATGGAGCCTCAAAAGGTCCCTTTTATTAGTAAGGATTTGCAAAAAGCCTTTAACTGGCCCAAAACATTTCCCGAAAATCTATACAGCCACGTCCTTTCATCTTCTTCTACTCGCGAAACCCCAAATTTCCTGCCGCTCCGGATTTCTGGTGTAACTTTCTACCTGAATAATTAAGCTTCATCAAATCTATGTTAATGGCTTCTGCAATCAAAACCTACTTGCCGATAGAATTTCCCTGCCTTCACCCTATATATATCACTCTGTTACAGTCTACAAAAAATCCTTCACTTCCATGACCAACAAATCAGCAATATCATCCTCCACATTCACTACGCTATGTTCTTCAGTTACGTTCTTCTCGGCTTGGTAGAGGCGAAGCTTCTATTTAGGATCATCCATTATTGGGATCCCAGAGCACAGCGAGAGGATGCATGCTTATTGGTCTGGATATAAGGAGAGGAGGCGGATTCAAAATGCATGTTCTTTCGACTACTGCAAAGAGATTTCGTTTGTGAGATTATCAATACCAAACTACTGATTTGTAATTTGGTCATTTGTGATTCGTTGAACCAAACTATTCGTTTTCTTTCAATCTCTGTCTTTTTCTAAGCCAAAACCTTATTTTTGGCATTTTTCAGATTTATAGGAACTTCTAGCCAAAACATGGAAGACCTTGACAGTATATCGAAGGCTTGGTTCGATTTTTGGAAAGAACGCTGAGGTGGAAACATCTAGCTCCCATTTCACAAACAACACCCGGTGAGTGAGAGTACACTTTCCCTTGCATATTTTACCTTTTTGGGACTAAGCCCTCAAGAAAAATGAAAAAGTACAAAATGAAACTCATTGGTTTAATTCACTTTCGTACAAAATTTCTCAAATTTCTATGGATCCAAAGTTTTTTTTTGGTTGAGCCAAGAACCTGATCATAGCTTCGTTTTGGTTCTTTAGCAATGATACGACGGTTGACGCTTTCGACACTTTCGTCTGCAAAAATGGAGCCGGAAACCATATTCTGGGAGCTGTCTTTGTTGAACTCGAGACCATTGTCATCTATGAAGTCTACCGGGACTTACTAGCAGCTTTTCAATCATGAGTAACTTAACTCTGGGAACAACTTCGCCAATGGTGAGAGAAAATTTTATTTTTCTCTTCTTCTTACTGATTATTCAAATGGTGATTAGAAGTTATATAGTCGCAGTTGGAAAGGAGATTGTGGACCTTTGTCTTAACAGTGTCAGAGATCTTGCCGACAACTATACATGCTTGCAAGGGGTTATTGGTCTTTAATGCTGTTGGTGGAGTAACTGGTTCTGGTTTGAGATATCTGTCGTTAGAACCTTTGTCTGTAGATTAAGGAAATAAGTCGAAACTTGGATCCACCATATATCCTTCTCCTCAGGTACTTTTCAAGAAAAATAACACATTACAAATTACATTGAAATTGGAGTTCTCCCAAAAGCTTGGTTTGATGCATTACCTTTTGATCTCAGGTTTGTACTGCTGTTATAGGTACCTTACAACGGTGTTCTCTTGCTGCCTTCGCTACTTTTAAAATCTCTCATATTTCCTAAATTTTTCAAGCTCGGTGTTGCGGTTGTAGTGCATTGAAGTTTGAGCTAATGATCTCCCTCAAATGTCGGCACATATTTTGACAGGGATTCATGTGGGCGAGAAAGTCTTATTCCTAAGGATTCAGTTATTCGCAAATGACAATATGCATCCGTTCATATTCCAAAAGAGGCAATACCCCCAATAAGAGTATGTTATGCACAGGTTGCCCTCAATCTCCCAAGACCAGTTTGTAGGCATGGTCAGTTTTTTTTTGGCTCTCTCACGACTCACAAAGCCTGTGAGAATAAAAATCAACATTATAATAGGACAGTTTCAAGGCTCCTTAAGGTGTACACGTAGGCAAACGTGTGGGACCCACCTTATTTTTTTTTTCCGGACCCCGTGGGCTAAATAAATGGGCTTCGTGTTTGTTCATAGCTATTGAATGGGCTTAAGGGTTGCTCCTGCGTTTTGGTAAGAAGAAAGACCGAGCCCTCGGCTTCTTCCAGATCCTTCACCTATGGTCGATTCCTCTTCGGTCTTATCGGATTAACTCGATCTTTATGTCTGTCTTAAGTTCCTCGGACGACGAAACGTCAACCTCTAACGCATCCAGAAGATCCTATATATAGGTTCTTCATGAAATCAGGTATCGCCCTCCTCGCTACTTTTTCCTCCCTTTTTTCATCCTGTTTCTGAATCCGTTACGATAATGGCTTCATCCCCAACTCCAGTCGTTAACGCCGCTGCCGCCGCCGCCGTCGGCAACCCCACGTTTTACTCTCTTCGTCTCGGAAGATCTGCTTAATCTGTTGTTGGTCGACTCATCCGGTTTTGGGATTCCCGCAACGTCAGCAAGAACGGAGAGTTTATGGGGATAACAATTCTACTCCTCGATGAATTAGTAAGGATTGTTTCTGACCCTGACTTTTTTCTTTTCGGATTGTTGTCATGAAAGACTATTAATCTTCTTTTATTTCTTACAGGACTCGGTGATTCATGGTTTCATTCCAGCTAATCGGGCCAACCATTACCGGTCCTCTTTGAAAACCGGTTCTATTGTCAGATTGGACCGTTTTGACGTGGCAAGGGTGGGTCACACGTATAAGATTACTGAGCATCAGTACGTCATCCGGTTCATTCCTTCAACGCGTGTTGTTGAGGTCCAAACGGATGCCCCTGTGATCAAGATGGACAAGTTTATGGTTAGGCGTTACGAACAGCTTCAAGTGCTTGCGAACACCAGTTTAGAGCTACCAGGTCTTTTTTTTTCCTCAGCGAAACTTTGAATTTCATCATAATGTTGGTTGCTAAAGTAATTTTCTGATTCGCAGATGTTGTTGGTGAGATAAAATCTGTGCAGGGGTCCGATCTCAAGAACCAAACAGCCAGAAGCAGGGTTGTTGTCCGCCTATTAATTGAACCGTACGTTGTTTTATACTTCCACTTAAACTTTCGTTATAGTCTCAAATTGTGTAGTCTGTTGGTCCACTTGAACTTTCGT
Organism: Brassica rapa; assembly: GCF_000309985.2. NCBI lineage: Eukaryota > Viridiplantae > Streptophyta > Magnoliopsida > Brassicales > Brassicaceae > Brassica > Brassica rapa. The sequence goes on along the minus strand of NC_024803.2, from coordinate 19,823,136 downwards.
TATAGTCTCAAATTGTGTAGTTTGTTGGTAGGAATTATAACTGTTTGGTTTTGTTTATATGTGTAGTTGAAACGTATTCTTATTGTTTTCATAACAGGAACATGACCGTGTTCATGTCTTTATGGGATGAGGCTGCATCAGCTTTTAGAGGTCTCTTGAAAGCTGGGGATAAATCACAGTCCGTGATGTTGGTGACCACAGTTAATCCTAAACTCTTTGGAGGTAAGAATCATCTGCTTTCTAATCCATATAATGTTTTTATATATTTTCCTCTCAAGTTTATTCTCTGTTCAGGGAATCTGTATCTCAATTCCACACAAGGGACTAGGTTCTTCTTTGACACCAGTATCTCTGAAATAGCAGAGTTTGTTAGCAGGTAAGATAATCAAACTTAAATAGTAGCAAAATCTCAGCACGTTTTAATCATAACAACATGCTATATCCAGCATTGGAGCTACACCACCTCAAGATTATACATGTGTCGACACGCTTGAAAGAGTCAAGAAAAAGGAGCTTGTGTCAATAGGGGATCTCAACACATTCATCTCGAACTCTAACGAACAGGTTGTTGTCTGCCTTTGTTTACTCCAATATATATATTCACTTTTTTCTATACTTTCAATTGACTAAAATATTACTTCTGGGCAGACCCAAGAAGCTGATTTCCTCTGCAAAGCCCAGATTATTGGTGTCATTCAGGAAAATGGGTGGTTCTTTGTGTCCTGCACTGGTTGCCACAAAAAATTGGAAAAACGTGGGACGTCATTGGACTGCAGCAGATGTGCAACTTCTGACGTGACTGGTGTTGTTAGGTAACTTTGTGTAGTCTTTAACATTTGGTTAAGCGGTTTCATGTAAATATCCATTTACCTGTCCATTACTCAACGTAAGGTTCCGCGTTGAGCTTGCTGTTGATGACGGCAAAGATAGCACAACGTTTGTTGTCTTCGATAAGGAGATGAACAAGCTCACCAAACAGGAAGCTGCTGTGCTTGCCCTGGATGAGGTATCTCCTTCTTCCCTGGAACCATTTTGGTTTCTGTACGCATTTAGTGTAGGTCAATATAACTTGCGATTACTGGCCGCTTGCTGCAGGTTTCAAACGGTGGAGAGGAGTATCTCCCAAGTTGTCTTGAAGAGCTAGCAGGGAAGGAGTTTGTGTTTCAGATCCGTGTAACACCTTTCAACTTCACTCCCAATCACCGTACCTTCACCGTTGCCACCATCTCTGAAGCTAGCGAGGTTGTCTAATTTAACTTATCACTATATTTACTGACTGGACTCTTTTTAAAATATCACTTTCATGTATCTCAGACACACTCTGAGAACAGTGGAGTTGACACAGGATTGGAAGCTTCGTCTTCGGGCCCGTCTGTTTTGGGAGTCAAGATTAGTGAAGAACGTGCATCAGGCAATAATCCAGGGAATGAAGGCGCTCAGCAGAGACGCAAGCGTGGCCGTGAGTAATTGGGAAAACATATTCCTACAAACCCGTCATCAGTCTTATTTGTCTTTTTTTTAAAAAACTTCTACTAGCTCTTTGACAAAAAAAAAAAAAAAAAAACTTCTACTAGCTATGATACTCATTATGAGCTTTGATCTCTGTCGTTATCGTTTTGATTTCCATGGATATTTTCTTTTTTTTTCTGGATTATTAATGAATCTTTGACGGGTTAAATTTGATTCATAAACCAAAGAGTACTGTTTCTTTTAAAAAATTGATTTAATATAAAGAAAATTGGCGGTAAATCAGCCGGAATAGGCTTAGTATGGATACATGAATCCGTTAGTTTGATCAAAGTTATATTTAATCTAGATTGCTACAACATGGTTGCACACTGTTACGGTTACTTACTGCACTAAATAATTAATAAATCTTCACCACTGTTTAAGGTGAGTTTGGTCTCGGATGAAGTAAACAATACTAAAAATGGGTCGAACAGAGGCGTTTATTAGATTTCGAGACGAGGTTACAAAGGTGGAGAAAGTAATGGCAAGCCGGAGCTCGTGAGAGCTTAAACCGGAAAAGTACAAATAGCAGAGAGACGATTGTAAACCCTAATCTTGCCGCTAAGTTTGTGTAGCTAAGTGTCGATGCCTTTCTCCTTTGCTTTCCTCTCCTTTTATAGTCTGTTCGCGATCGACTTAACCTAATCTTCTTTTAATCGATTGGGCCTTGTCGGCCTTTCGGGCCTGGCTGGTGAATGCTCGCCCCGAGCCGCTAAGTCGATCGCGCTCTGTCAGCTCTCCGTTTCGACTAAAAGCAGTCCTTAGCTGAGTCGAAACCCCAAACATCGGCTCCCGAGCCAACGACTATTCAGCTTATCGGATTGGGCCTTTTGTTCGATGGGCTTTGTGGATGGGTTCAATCCATCCCCAACAGTAAGTCCCCCCCCCCAGTTCATCGATAGATCGAGTGGTCGATCCTCGATGAATTTGGTGTCTTTAGTTCGGAGGACAAAAGGCTTAATCCGAGCAAATGACTGGAACTGATGTTTTCTCGAAGTGGAAGGTTACGGTTGCTGTCGAGGAATCAAACCGTTGTGATCGTGAGACGAACGCTTTTTGGTTGAGAAAACGAACCGGCGCATGTGTCGATCACGCGTCGTGATCGTGAGACAAATGCTTTCTTGGTCGAGAAAACGAACCGACGCGTTTGTCGATCACGCGCCAATAGGGTTTAGGCCCATTTAGGCCTTATTAGTCGTAATGATTGCGCCTTAATCCCAGCGCTCGCCTTCCCCTATAAATAGCGCACCCCTCCTCGCTTCTTCTCACTTTTCTCCGCAGCGTCAAGGTACTTTCTCTCTCTACCCTCCTTCTCTCTCTTAATCTTTGTTTTAGAACTTCGATTATCGAGATGTTGTCGCCCCAAAGGTTAACTCGGGAGCAAAAGGGGAAAGAAGTAGCACTTGCTCGGGGTTCTTCCGAGGATCCGGAGGATATTCATCGTGAGGCGATGATGGATACTAGGATATTTTGTTATATTTATTATAATTAAAAAAATATTTTAAAAATAAATAGGTATATCAGTATAAATTATAAGTTTTTAATTCTGATATTTACAATCTAAACATATATAGTAAAATTCTATATTTGTTATATCACTTGTTATTAAATACTAAAATGTCAGAGAATAAATAGGTGAAATTTGATTTGATTTAATAGCATGACAAATATTATTGTATGTAATTATTATTTTTACATTACTTTTTTGTTAGATTTGCGGATAAGAGTGGTTGTGGTTTCTAGCGGTTTTAAGTGATTTGTATGATTGGTTATGCGGTTAGAAATTGGTGCGTTTGTGGGATATTTATGACTGGTTAAATACCAAATGCAGCAGCTATGTAATATATGTTTTAACGTATATAAAAACATCCAGAATATATATGATATTGTTAAGTTGGTTTAAATATTTGAAAATATAGAATCAAAAGTAAAATTTTAAAATAGTTAAACTATAATCAAAACACCAAAATACTTAAATTAATTATTGATTATCTATCCAAATATTTAAACCAAACCAATTTATATGTTAAGTATAGGTATTCTGACATATGTTATTTAAATTTATATGTAATTTATTATTTTGCTTATAGATTTTAAGAAATTTAAAGTATATAATGAATTTTAAAATTTTTAAATAATTTAAATGGGTTATCTGAACCCGAACTGAACCCCCAAATATCCGAACCGAACCCGAACTAAAATTTAGAAATATCCGGATGGGGCTAAAATATTTGATCCCGGAAACCAGAAAACCAAACATACTCGAACCGAATCCAAATAGATACCCGAACACCCACCCTTAGTCACTATTATATATAATATATGTGTCATTATATAATTAATCGTATTTTATACGTACCATCATATAAATAATCATATATTAATAGTATTTTATACATACCATCATAGAAATAATCACATATATTATATTTTTTAAACTTGATGTGAAATGATGACAAAAAAAATTGATGTGAAATATAAAACCATAATTTAAGTTGGTATATGAAATTGGGTGTTGCATTGTATTTTTTTATATATATTGAAAACATTATTTTAATAATGGTTATTGAAATATTTTTGTAAAAATTAAATTTTAAATAAATATATATATATATATATATATATATATATATATATATATATTTGAATCAGTTTTTGATATGAATCAACTTTAAATTATTATTTTGATTTAAAATATGTATATAAAGTTGAATTTTTGTTACTACCTTCTAGCTTTTCTGTTTGTTTGACGTCAAGTATATTTTTTCTCTTTTCATTTGAAGGCTTTTAAAACCAAACTGAACGATAAGTGCCGCAATAAGCAAAACATAATTACATGGTTATATGATGCCAAAAAAAAAATTACATGGTTATATCTCCTTCAATATTAAAACCCAAAACAAGATAGCAAAACGTCTCTACAACACGGTCACAAACTACACAAAAAGACGATGAAGAAACATACGTTTGTAGGGTAACAAAAAAACATAACTAAAGATAGCTAAGAGACAAAGAAGCAGTATGAAGCATCAAAAGCAGACCGGAGCAGCAACTTCTGTATGTCCCTGTTACAAAGCCATAAAACTTGTATAAATCTTCACATTCAGAATCATTAAATGACAGAGAGCTAACGATTAGGCGGGGATCACGAAACAGAAACACAATCACATAAAACGTGTTACACAAGCAATCCCTAAAGTCTAAAGTCGTAATATAAACACACAATCATAATCAATGAAAGCTGAAGCAAACTGCACATAAGTAGCTGTAGATCCCAAAAAATCCAAATCTTTCATCTTCAACACACACAAACCATAATCTATAACAACGAAGCTGAAGCAAATTGCGCAGGAACAGATCCTTTAAGTCTATCTTTCGTCTCTAACCCAAAAACGCAATAATGTAACTATGATGCAATAAGGAGCAGTCTACAAGAAAGATAGCATAAGATAAGTACCCATTCAGTCGTCAGCTCCATCAGCCTTTCCAGCACCAAAAGGGTCATGATCCGGACCCAATTCCTCTCCCATATGGCGCTGCACCAGCCTCGAAAGATCAGACATCACCTTAGCCTCGCGCTTAGCCTTCTCCTCGTAGTTAAACATAGCCAACGCACGTTTGTCTTCAGCACTGTAAACCTGGTTCTCCTTCCTGATACTAATGGCATTCATCCTTTGATGCCTACTCCCACTCATGACATACCCGAGATCCTCAAACCTCTGAATCTCATCAGCGTTAAGACCCACTTCTCCTCTATGTGGGATACGTTTCCCTAGCTGAACGTACTGTGCTGTAGCGTCTCCTTCACCGGGTCTTAACGCACCACCGTAACTGATGTGTCCTTCAGCTTTAGGTAATGGCATTGGACCCACCTCAGCTTCTTCTTCATCTTCAAGAGCTTCTTCTTTGATTCATTAACCATCTCTTTGAACTTCTTTTCTCCTCTTCGTCAAGCTCAGGCTCCTTCACAGATTCTTCAAGTTTCGCCTTCAGATCAGTGCCAGAACCATCGCCTGACAGCTTCTTCCACCTCCTGCTCTTTGACCTGCTACGTTCTTCCCCAGAAGCACTAATGTCGCTGCTCTTCCTCCTATGTCCTCGCTTCTTTCTACTACTTCTGCTTCTTTTCTTCTCCTTACTTGTTCTCCGTCCCCTATCTTCCTCGTCAGAACCATCGCCTGAGAGCTTCTTCCGCCTCTTGATCTTTGACTTGGTGTGTTGTTCATCACCAGAAGAGAAAGCACTAATCTCAAAATCACCGGTTATGAGGACTGTCAAAATATTCTTTAAACGGAATTAGATTCGAACCGATTTCATATCTTAGAACTCCTAGAACCCTAGAAGTCCAAATCGTGATGCGGCTGGAGAAGAACTCGACGCCGACGATCCCGGATGCGGCTGGAGAAGAACTCGATGCCGACGAGCCCGGAGAGTCTGGAGACGAACTCGACGCCGACGAGCCCAGACCATCTGAAGAAGAACTCGACGACGAGCTCGGAGAGGAGGAGGAAGAGATGAGTTAGAGGAGGAGGAGGAAATGATTGGAATATGAAGACCACAGCTCAAAAAAGTGACTTGTTTTATCAAAATGAATTGATTGGCTTCTCAACTTTTTTCATTTGATGATATGTCAATTTCACAGCCATTTTAAGTGCTGAGGTGTCATGCTCATAAGAGAAACTAGCCTAATTATTGTGTTGATTTTGTGACCAAAACTTAAAATTATATATTTGAAACTAAATGTTATTTTTAAAAGTTTTTTTTTTTGTCAGCACTTTTAAAAGTTTTTTTAGTTGCAATAATTTATATGTGAAGATTTCTCCCGATTTCTTGAAGACAAACCTAAAGAGAGTTGCTTGTCTGATCCTGATCTTCCCTCGTCGACACTTGAAATCGCGAAGCCGATAATATAGCAGATGACTGCAAAATTGAAGCAGGTGATGCTGCTTTGGCTCGAGGGTTTCCTAGAAGCTTGTTCTCTCCACCGTGTTGTAATTCTCTGTCACAAGTAGGTTCCTCTGATTTTGTTTCCCGAGAAACTTAGATTTCCATCTAATCTCCCGAATTGTTTTGATTGGTAATTAGGTCGCGAAAGCTCCTATTACGAACGGGGCAGTGTTTTCTTTTGAATGGTTTGATTTTCTTAGGAAGGTAAATGTCAACGACTTAACCTTTGTTTTCCTTTACCCAGTTTGGCTTGAATTCGGGATTACATATGATCTAGAAAAAAAAAAGATTTGATCTTGGGATGAGTTCAATCAACTTGCAATTCGGACAGGCTGAGACCTAATTAAAAGAGATTCTCTTTTTTTTTTCTCTTTGCCAAGATTCTTTTGATGTTGACTTGAGAGTTCTTCACATGGTGTCTTAAGATTCAATACTCTAAGCTTATCTTACACCTTCTTTTTTTTGAATTGGTTTAGTTTGGGCGTCTTTAAGTGGTTTGTTAATCCAGCCCTTGAGTGGATATTACCTGATCCATGCGCTCCTGTCACGTCTCAAGACTTTTGCTCGTATAATGGATCTTATGCCTTTCTACGTGGTGGTCTGTTGCAGCTATTTTACGTAAGTTTACTGCTACCTTTTAGATTTAGTGTAGTTTATCGTTGTATCAACTTTTTCCCATTAGCTGACTTGGAAAGAACATTTTTATTACATTGCAGGTATTTTGGTTCTATCCTATGTATATGCTCAGCTTCATCTTAAGTAACATCTGGTAGCCTTCTTGCATCTTTACCTTTGCTTTCTTATTTTTTGCATCTCGGAGTTATTATTACCATGTGACTTAGTTGACACAGGAGTGAGAACTGCGTGTTGAAAACAAATTTATTCACCTTTCCATTATTTTTTTTCTGAGCAATCCGTTAACTTTGTTTGTTAAGACTTTAGACTGTTTAGTTCGTTCGATTGGGCTGTGAACTTTCAGGTATAACGATGTTGCAAAGTATGGATTCGAGGCAATGGAAAAATCTGAGTTAAGGTCGGCAGAAACATTCAGGCAATGTGACGTCCCTGCGTCAGTGAACATGACAAATGCTGAAAGGCCTTCTTCTGGTTTTGGAGGGTACTTGTCTACCAAATCACTTCTTCAAAATCAAAAAAGCAGAAACAATTTTTAGGTGATAAGCCAATTAATTTCCTTTTGGTTAATTTTCAGGGTGATGATTGATATAGGAGAGCAGGTGTATTCCATATTACTCCTGACATTTTTCTTTATGGAGGTAAATTATTTTGCCTTTGTTAACCTTCTTTGAATGTATGTTAACCTAATGGGCTGTGCAAACTAGGTTTATGTTGTTGGCGTTATACCATACATTGGGAAGATACTAAATTTCTTACTTCTTTCATGGATGTATGCTTACTACTGTTACGAGTATGCTCTGTTCTCTCTCACCTTATGTCAATAAACAGAATTATCTAGTGTCTTCAAACTCACTTAAATACGTCTTCTTATCATAGATATAAGTGGAACTTCTTGGAGATTCCTCTCGTGAAAAGGCTCGAGTTCTTTGAATCTAACTGGGCATTCTTTGCTGGTTTTGGTGATTTTTCTTTACTCCTTGATTTATTCCGTTGGCGACGTTAGTGAAATTGAAAAACTGAAAGCTGGCTTTTATTTGTTTTTTTTTTTTTTCAGGAAGCCCCGGCGTGTTAGCCATTTTCTTTCTCTCTCCTCTTGTCAGCGGAGCGCTTATGGCCATACTGTTTCCTTTGGTAAACTTTTTGCGTTCAGTCATTAACTCAGTGTCATTATATTCTTGTAAACTAGTGTTAACAGAATGTACGCAGTTTGTTTTAACTGCTACAGGGTCAGGACCTGACAAATCTATCGTTGCCCCAAGAGGAACTTGGAAATGTGCAGGTTTATTGAGGCTTCCAATATTCTATGTAGCTAACACACTCTCGTAAGCAAAACTCTCTCTCTTTAACTTCTACTGAAACTTTAAGCTTTTAATCTATGATGGTAATGCTTCATAGCTTTATGTTGCATATATATTTCCTTGGGTAATCTAGGATGCTGGCATTGTCCATCTTCCGGTTGGAGTCCCTGCAACATGAGAAGACAGGCTAAGGCTGAAACATTTTCACTGCATCTCTCAGTCTTATGTCAATACTGCCGTCTCGTTGATTTCAAGTGGTCGTGCTTCAGCAATTTAGGTGTGGCTTTGTCGCATAGTTATCTGATAGCAATGCATATGATAGACACTATGCTGCAAACTGCAAAGCAACGAATATGAAAGAAGACTGTCATGTCGGAAGTAGAGTTTGATTGTAAATTAATATAATCCACAAATTATAAGTAAGTCGGCATACATGCAGGTGTGCTGTTCGTTTACTCATCGATGTTTGTACAGTGCAGTTAAATGATCTAACCGACTGACTGCGTTTTAAAATCAGTTAAATGTGTTGTTCGTTTGTTTATCGCGGGGATCCATCTGGAATATTAGTTACTTTAGTGCACTTAAATGCAAGATCCAGAAGGATCACTTAATCGTCAAAATTTAACTGAAATTTTCAGATATATATATAGTTCACCGCAGAATGACAATAAAAATTAGGCTTTTTGCATGACTCAAAACACAAAGTTAAACCTAAAATTAACTCGTGTTCTTTTTTGGATATATATTTTTCTTTTGTCTTATTCACCCCAGAAGTTCATATTATTCACGAAAATAACATAGTTTTTTTTTTTTTGAAAATGGTATTTTTACTCTCTCAACCTCATCATTTTCAAGTATTTACAAGAATATTATTGTTATCAATACATCAACCATCATGAAAAACCAATTTGAAACTGTTAATGCACCTCAAATCGATTTACTCTCATTCTTTCTCAATTCTTATGAATTAAAAACAATATTTCTTTCACTTTCTCTTCATATTCATAAAAAAAACCCAAGATTTTGATTCTAATTTTTTTATGGTTCATTGAGCCATTGAAGCTTATGATTCTTGGTGGGTCACTTTTGTTTGAGATTCTGGATGCTTGGAAAAAACTTTTGTGTGCTAAACAAGTTATCTCATTGGTTGAAACTATGAAATTAGTTTTTTTTTTCAAGATCTGTTCATCCAGATGACTTCCGGGTAAGAGGTCTGGGTGTAAACGATTTACATGGAAGCCTTCTGGTCAATGTAGATGTTAGTTTTGCAATTGACTTTTTAATGAGTTTTTTCTAGACGACTTACATGGAATTAGTCTATCTTTGTTTGTTAAAAAAAATTCGAGACGAGTTCCATGTAAATCGTCTAAGGTAAACGAGTTAGATTTGCATTTGACCGGATTGTGTCAGAAATTTGACTTTTCCATGTAAGTCGTCTAGTAGAAAATTAAAAAAATCAATATTTTGTTATACCTAGACGAATTCAATGTAAGTCGTCCCATGTTAGTTTTGCAATTGAAAAATAAAAAAATATTATTTTTGTTTAGACGACTTACACGAAAGCCGTCCATGATTTTATTCTGAGATTGTGGTCAAACCTTGCTTATCTTGGACGACTTCCATGTAAGTTGTCGGATGGACGACTTTCTCGTAAGTCGTCTTAAAAAAATAATTTTTTTTATTTTTTTTTTTCAATTTCAAAACTAACCTATGACGACTTATATGGAAGTCGTCTAGGTATAACAAAATATTAATTTTTTTTAATTTTCTACTAGACGATTTATGTGTAAGTCATCCAGGAAAAGTTAAATTTCTGATACAATCCAGTCAAATGCAAAACTAACATGTTTTCCTTAGACGATTTACATAGAAATCGTCTCGAATTTTTTTTTAACAAACAAAGATGGACGACTTCCATGTAAGTTGTCTAGGTTAAAAATCAATTGCAAAACTAACCTAAATGGACGAATTATTAGAAGTCTATCAGACGACCTCTGTGGAAGTCGCCTGCGTCAATGTTTAATAAACTTTCATTTTCTCTAAAATTATAAAGACTTTTAAAATTTGTTTTGTTAATTTATGTATATTAGTCAATACTGGGGCTACTGAATGAAATTTATAACTTAATTGGTGATATTTATGAGGTTACCAACATTCATGCTTAGTAAAGTTTCTACCTAATTGAGAACACTTACACATAAGTCTTCTACGTTAGTTTTTGTAAATTTGTTATGCAATTTTAAGATATGTTTATTTAATTTTCAAAAGTATTAAGTAAGTTCAAGAATATCAAGTAACATGTTTTAATGTGTCTTCTTAGATCATAAAATATACTTTTTACTTATGTATCTAATTAAAGTGTTCTATCTTTGAACGTATGTGATGTTTTATATTTTGTAAATTCGACTAAGTTTTCTTTAGACTTCTTCTCCCTTAGTTGTAATAAATTTGATTAATTTTTTGTTTTATTGTGTTTTGCTATTGAAGTTGTATCAATAACTTCAATTATGTCAAGTAATTTTGGCAAGATAATATTGTGGAAAATGAACATATTTACCAAATATTTTTATTAATATCTCTTCAAATTTACAAAAAAAGTCACAACTAAATGAGTATACATGAAAATTACAAAACATACTACAAACAAAACAATTTTTGATCATTCTTCTACAAAGACAAGCTTAGACACCACCTAATATGGAAGAAGACTCCGTTAGAAGACTTACAGGAAGTCGTTTGGAAGATTTCCAAGAAGTCGGTTGGAAGACTTCCAAGAAGTCGTCTGGAAGACTTCCAAGAAATCGTCTGGAAGACTTTCTGGAAGTCGTGTGGAAGACTTCTTTGAAGTCGTGTGGAAGACTTGCTGGAAGTCTTCTAACACATTATATTTTAGAAAACTTGTGAGAAGACTTCCTATAAGTTTTCCAAAGTCTGATCCATATATGAAAAATATGTATATCAAACCCATATCTGAAAAACATGCATATCATATCAAAAAACGTTCAAATGGCTTAAAAACAGGGAAAATGAGTGGAAAATTAGATAGATATACTTTTATAGAACACACAAAGTACATATCAAAATGGAAGATGAGAACCATCTGATTAAAAACCTGCAACAAAAAGATATATTAGTGAGAAAGACATGAGACAAAAATGAAAAATCCATATAAAGTTTAGTGTTTTCAAATCAAAGAGATTATAGTGGGTTTGAAGAGTTTTAGTTTGGAAAAAGGTATGAACTTTATGCAACATGAGGTTACCAAATGAAGAAAAATCAGACATAAAAACTTACCAGAACGCTCATATCTGTTATGAAAGAGAGACACAGGAGAAGACTCCATGAGAAGACTTCCTGGAAGTTGTCTGGAAGACTTCCTGGAAGTCGTCTGGAAGTCTTGTAGCCCAGAAGTCTTCCAGATCTGAAAAACCTGCATATCCAAATCCAGATCTGAAAACCTGCATATCCAAAAACGTTCAAATGAGTTAAAAACAGAAAAATGAGTAGAAAATTAGATAGATCTACCTTTATAGAACACAAAAAATACATATCTAAAATTAATAGATCTACCTATTAATAAGTGGAAGATGAGAACCATGTGATGAAAAACCGGCAAAAACAAGATAAATAAGTGAGAAAGACATGAGACAAAAATAATAAATTGATATAAAGTTTGATGTTTATATGTTTAAAGAGATTAGAGAGGGTTGAAGAGTTTTAGAATGAGAAGCATTATATTTTTGTTGCAGCCATTTGAGAGGAAAAAAAGAGAATGTGTAAATTTTTTCTTTATATAGGGAGACAAAAAATTTAATTAGGTTAAATATTTTCGATTCTGAAGACTTGCAAGTAAGTCTCCTGGAAGACTTGTAAGTCGTCCAGAAGACTGACTTGTAAGTCGTCCAGAAGACTTCATTATTTTTAGCGGAAAACTAAAATATTTTTAGCGGTACCTCAGAAGACTAAGATGACTTCCAGTATCTCAGAAGACTCAGACGACTTACCAAACTATATTCTTAAAAAAGAGTTTTATGTTTTTTGTTTTGGTCACAAGGGGTTGGGTGTATTTTCACAAGGCTTTAGGCTACTGAAGTCTATTATTTCATATGAGAGATCCAAAGATAAGAAAAATGCTACTGAAGTCTATTATTTCATTGATTTGTAAATGTGTAAACACATTGTTAGCACATGTATTACATCCTGGGAAACATTATTACTGATTTTACAAAAATTCACAACTAAAAGAGTAGACATGCAAATCACAAAACAAACCACAAACAAAACTATTATAGATCATTCATCTACAAAGACAAGCTTGGACTCCATTTGAAGTCTTCTGGACGACTTACCTGGAAGTCGTCTGGAAGACTTCCTGGAAGTCGTCTGGAAGACTTTCTGGAAGTCGTCTGGAATACTTCCTGGAAGTCGTCTGGAATACTTTCTGGAAGTCGTCTAGTGCATTATATTTTACATGACTAACATGTAAGTCGTCCCAGAAGTCTTCCAGATCTGAAAAACTTGCATATCAAATCCAGATTTGAAAAACCTTCATATAAAAAAACGTTCAAATTGGTTAAAAACAGAGAAAATGAGTAGAAGATTAGATAAATCTACCTTTATAGAACACACAAAAATACATATATAAAATTAATAGATCTACCTTTAAATGAGTGAAAGATGCATAACATCTGATTAAAAATCTGCAAAAAAAAAGATAGATTAGTAAGAAAGAAATGAAACAAGACTGAAAAATTCATATAAAATTGGTGTTTTCAAGTCAAAGAGATTAGAGAGAGGTTAAAGAGTTTTAATGATGACCATTACATTTTTGTTGCAGCCATTTGAGAGGAGGAGAGATAATGTGTAAATTTTTTTTTATATAGGGAGACAAAAAATCCAATTAGGTTAAATATTTTTGATTCAGACGAAAGTCGTCCAGAAGACTTTAATATTTTTAGCGGGAAATTAGAATATTTTTAGCGGGAAACTAAAATAGAAGACTTCCCAGACGACTTACAAGTAAGTCGTCTGGTTTAAATTGTTTAAGCGGAAAAATAACTTTTTAAAAAAATTTTAAGTAATTTCTTCACGAGACGACTTCTGTCTAGACCCTAAACATAACCCTTAAACTTAATTAACTAACTAAACACTTCATAAAATCAAATTAAACTTCAAAAGTGTTTACTATACACAAAAATAAACATGTATAGGTAAAAAATTAATTTATCAAAAAAAATATTCAAGCTTTGCAGAATCCAACCCTAGGAATACATACAATACTACAATATATGTTGCCAAACCCTAGACCAAATAATACCATGATTCAGTACTTACACTCATCGATGTTGAAAAAAATTCAATTTTGTTATATTTTAATTTATATCACTTAAAATTGCTTATAATTACATGATTTTAATTTTTCGCTTATCAAAATATTTTTTTTAAATTATTTTTTAGATCAGTTACACCAGAAAACTTACTTTGAAGTTGTCCAGACGACTTCTAACATCTCAGACGAGTCAGACGACTTACAGGAGCTATATTCGTAAAAATAATTTCTGTTTTTTTGTTTGGTCGCAAAGGACTGGGCTGTAATTTCACAAGGCTTTTTAGGTAAGTTTTGCATTTGATTCAAATTTGGATATAGGTTTGAGGTTAAATTCAAGTTGTGGGTTAGTTTTGACAAATTTCTCTAAATGTTATCTCCTAATATGTAGGACTCACGAGTCAATGAATAACACATCAGAAACACTTTGACAAATTCCCCTAAAAATTATACTCTTTAAATATAATTTCATAATTTTTTTAAAAAAATTCAGATCTGAGAAAATAATGTTTTTGGTCGATAATAGAAACTCACATTTTCCGCTAAAACCCTAAGAATAGACAAGAATAGATTTTTTCACCAAACTTGAAAAAAACCACATTTTCTTCTCTAAAACTGATTTTCTTTTTATTTTTGTGTCAAAATTGAAAATAACATTTTCTACGAAAACTGTAATATTTAATTTTTCAGTCAAATCCGTAACATTGTATTCATATGCCAAAATAAATCCGTAGAATCATATTTTTGAACTAAAACCATAAAATTATATTTTTTTGCCAAACTTGCACAATTTTTATTTTCTGCAAAATTTTATAACCGGATATCCTCAAATTCCACATCTCATTTTTTATTTGCCAAAAATCAAAAATCATATTTTTTTACCAAAATCAAATTTTCCTTCTAAACCACAAAATCATATTTTATGGTAAATCAACAAAATAAAAAGAAAATTTAAAAATAGTTTACTTGTAAAAATATAAATAAATTTTAGATCAATCCAACAGAAAATTCCATATTAAATCCCTAAGTTATAATTTAAAATTTCAAAGAAAAATTAAAATATCTCATTCTTCCTATACTGCAGCGTATAGTAATTTGACGCAGCAGACTAGCGTGTAAGTTGAGTTTATCTCTTCTAACATTATAGTTTTACATAGATAAACCACACCATATACACATAATCATTTAGATGCTCATTCTTTAGTTTTTTCAATATAAATTTGATATTTCATCAAAACAAAAGTGTAAAACAAATCATATAAAACTCTATATATTTCTTATTAAGTGAAAATAAATATAAGTATATACATTACAACAATATTAATAATAACAAAAAGCTGATTAAAATATTAAAAAAAAGAAGAAAATATAACCTTTTTGTAACACTAAAAGTATATAATCTTCAACTGTTTTCTACAACATTAACTTATTTTTCGTGACAAAAAAAATAATTAGACTATAATGGGTAATCATGCTGAAGAAAACTAATTAAGGTAAATTTTTTGTTTTTATATTATTCGAGTTATGTTAAATCTTTTGTCAAATTATTTTTTTTTTGGTAAGAAATTGGGAGAAAGCCTCCCAATATTTATTAAAGAACAAGAATCAAACTACAAACGAGTCTGTCGTGGCCGTAGAGGTCCATCAACATCTTCACGCAATAACGTAACAACCTCTAAAGGTGCAATGTCAAACCTATGAAAACCAAACGGTAATGAAAAAGCCAGGTTAGCCAAACCATCAGCTAAGTGGTTTGCTTCCCTGTACACATGAACTATTCGGACCAGCCAGTCCCTTGTCAAGAAGCCATGGCACAGTCGTACCAGGAAAGACAGCGGATGAGTATTCCCAATCCCTGTCGTCAGAAACTCCACCACCATTTTAGAGTCCACTTCCAACTCCAATCAGCTTATACCTTTCTCCCAAGCAATCACCAAACCATAGTAGACTCCCCATAGTTCCGCCAAAGGAGCAGAGCATCGCCCTATATTCAGAGCGTATCCACCATACCACTCACCATCAACATTCCGTATTACACCTCCTGCAGAGGCCAGCCCCGGATTTCCATGCGATGCTCCGTCAGTGTTAAGCTTCATCCATCCTTCTCGAGGAGGCATCCATCCTACCATTATTTCAACTCTGCTGCCACTATGAATACTCCCCCGTTCCACCTCCTTTGCTAACCTCACTTCTTTGGCCAAGTCTCGTAGAAACTTCACACGATCTCTCCAAAGCCGATTCTCTCCAAACACATTACCGCATCTCCACTTCCACCCCCACCAAGCCGCTAAAGCAAACAGCGTGGCCCAAGGATTCCCACTCCCGGTATCATTATCACATAAATTTTTGTAGAGCCATTCGAACAAAGACATCGAGAAGAATGCTTGTCTCTTCCTAGCTGGGACAAATCTGTTCCATATTCCTGTCATCGCTGGACAGTCCCTAAGTACATGTAGGATCGTTTCAATACGTCCTCTACAGACCTGGCACAAATCAGTCCCACTTAGATGCCTTCTATGTCTCTCTGCGTTTGTCATAATCGCCTGATTCCCAACTAACCAAAGAAACACCTTAACTCTCTCAGGGACTGCCACACTCCACATCTTTCGAAAGAAGCTCTCCATGTTTGGCCCTGGATATTCATCTCGTGTGAGTAACTTATACGCAGATTTTACTGTAAATTTCCCACTAGGTGTTTGTCCCCAAGATAGACAATCCTTTGCCCCAGTGACCACATCGACCACCACTGCTGGAAGCTCCAGCCGTGTCTCCTCTGTTATAAATGGAGCAATTCTCGTGAGGTTCCAACCCCCGCCTTCCAGCCACATTTCTCGAGCTGTTATATTCCCGTATCCTTCTGGCAGCTCCGCAATCACAACTCTATCAAGTGAATAATCTGAAAGCCACTTATCCGTCCAAAATTTAATATCTCTCCCATTACCAATCACCCAACTATGTTCAGGCACAATCACTTCCCTTATCCCCATCGCCACACTTCTCCATGTAGATGAAACCATCTGCCCTTAATGTGTCTTCCAAGAAGTCCCAGCGAACCCTGTCATAAGCTTTCTCCAAGTCCAATTTTAGGAGCATCCAACCTTTCTTGCCCTGCTTCTTTCTCATCGAGTGAACAGCCTCCTGAACCACCACAATATTATCTGCACTCAATCTGCCTGGAATGAAACTCGCTTGAGCAGGACCAATCAGTTTCTTCATGATCTCTTTCAGTCTTCCTACCATAGCCTTCGTGATTATTTTGAACAACACGTTGCATAGACTAATCGGTCGGAACTGTGTGATGTTCTCCGGTTTCAACACTTTCAGAATCAAGACGACCAGAGCATCATTGGAACCTTCAGGTAATTTACCAGTTTCAAAAAAGAGGCAAGCAAACTTGACCACTGAAGCACCTACTGTCTCCCAACACTTTTGATAAAAGACCGGCTGAAAACCATCAGGTCCAGGCGCCTTAAAACTACCCATGGCTCTAACCGCCTTCTCCACCTCTTCTGCAGAAAACTGTCTATTTAAGCTAGTCTGGTCATGACTAGAAAGATTTACAAAACCTCTTGCCGACAGGCCCTGCGATTCAGTATCAACCCCTTCTAACGAATATAACTTCTTGAAGTAACTAACCGCTAACTCCTCCAGCTCCTGAGTATCTGAAACCCAACGATTATCTTCCTTTTGCAACATATCCACTCTGTTCCGCCTCCTTCTAATAATTGTTGACGTATGAAAAAACTTTGTATTTCTATCTCCATAAACGATCCACTTCTTGTTCAAGAACTATCTCAAACTCCTTAAGGAGTTCACCTTCTTTCACCAACAGCTCATCAGTTTGACTCTGCTCAATTCTCGTCTGGATTTCTTTTATTTCGACAACTAACATCTCCTTTCTTTTCTGAACACTCCCAAAAACTTCTTTGTTCCACTTTCGAAGTTTTACTCCCAGTCGCTCCAAAGCTTCTCTAGTCCCGATCTCTCGATCCCACGAAGCCGTTAGCATATCTTGAAATTCACTATGTTTCAGCCAAGACGCCTCAAATCGAAATGGACGTCTACACGCATTGCCTTGAGTCTCTGGTGTAATTTGTAAGTACAATGGGGCATGATCCGAAGCCAAGAATGGTAGATGTGAGACTCTTGCCTCCTGCCACTTGAGTCTAGCCTGAGGACAACATAGTATTCTGTCCAACCTCTTAGCGACAAATGTGCTTTCTGTCTTCCCTCGCTTCCATGTGAACTGGTTCCCACTAAATCCCATATCAATGAGTGACATATCATTGATCCAATCACCAAAAGCTAAAGAATCTTCAGATAATCTCCCATTCCCACCACTTCTTTCATCCAATCTCACAATCGTGTTGAAATCCCCACCAATAAATACCGGACCAACCGCATTATGAATCACCTCCCCCAACTCCGCCCATAGACCTCTCCGACGGCTCGGTGTAGGTGCAGCATACACAACGATCAAGTTAATCGCCTCTGTTTCGTTCCCCACTCGAGCATAAATAAACTGATCAGAAGACTTGACCACCTCAAGTTCTCCTATCTCCGATCTCCATAGCAACCATAAGCCTCCGCTTTGCCCACACGCATCAACTCTAAACGAGTTTTCGAAGCCCAGTCCTTGACAGATTCGGCCCGCAGCCGCTCCACCAGCATGAGTTTCAAAAACGGCAAGAATGTCTGTACTAAATTTCTTCACCAAGTATCTTATCGATCTACGAAACTGAGGTTTATTTGCCCCCCGGCAATTCCAAAGAATGCACTTCATCAAAAATTTATAATCCAAACTTAAAATCACCGGGGCAAATTGTTATGCCTCCATACCCTTCAGTTCTTCTCCCAACCGACCTCTACAAGCTTCCACTTCGTCAAGATGTGGAATCTCCGGTAGTGCCAATTGTGCCTGATTGTTCCTTCGCTCAGAAGCTTGATCCAAGTGTTTCTCATTCTCATCCTACTCCCCATCTCCAGCGAAAGCACCGCCGGGTCGGCCAACACTTTCCCTTTCGATTCGCAATCTCTTTCCGTTCACCGACAATTCAATCTCTCCTCTAGCTGGGCCATAAACAAGTCCTCGTGTAGGCCCAACATGTTTTGCTTTGGGCTTCTGGAGCTTTAGACTTTTCAGATTACTCGCTCTCTTTTCCTTAGGGCCCTATCGACTTATCGGTTGATTCCCTTGTTTCTCCGTTCCAGCAAATGACTTGGCCTCCTTAGTTGCACCAAACATTATAGCCTTCCCATGCACTCTACTCAAGACTTCCGAGTTTAAATTCACAGTATTTTCGTTCTCTTTATTCTCATCCACTCTTCCCACATCATCCCTAAGTTCCTCCTTGTCTCCCTCTTCCTCCAAACTTCCAAACCTATTTGATACTAGCACTTCCTCCACCGTACCACCACCATTGCCTATCTCCCTTGCTTTACTTCCGACCATACCTCTTCCATCCTTACTTTGCGCGGGACCCTCTATATGCCTTAGTTGCTCAGGCTTTCTCCTCGCCTGTCTCACTGGGGTAAATTCTGCATCCATTCTTGTTATCTCAGTACTCTCATGATTCATAATCACTCGTCCAGGTGTCAGAGTAGGTGTCGGAGTAGGTACCCTATTCGTAACATTCTTGGGACATGCATGGGCGAGGTGTCCATACAACCCACATATCGAACATATGGTTGACATTCCTTCGTAAGAAACGTAATACCTCTCACCATTTATCATCACTGACCCCTTTAGTGGTTTGTTGAGGTTCACTTCCACACAGATTCTCGCAAACCTCACTCTTTCGAAATTCAACGTTGTTCCGTCTACCTTGATCGGGCGCCTTAGTCCCTTTGCTATACCAATCAGTATCGTCTTGTGATAGAAGTTTACTGGGATATGTGATAAACGAACCCAAACTGGAGTCGTAACTATCTCGTCTTTCAGTGGGTCAAATTCAGGAGTCCATGCTTGCACCATAAGGTAGCTGCCAAAAGCTCTCCATGGACCCCCTGATAATGCGGCCATATACTCCTCTTCTAAATCAAAGCGTACTATAAAGAAGTTTCTAGGAAGATCCATGACAAACATCGACCCTCTAGGCTTCCATAGTTCTCTTAGTTTCCTATTAAGGTTCGTGATCGGAATGTTCCTTCCCAAAACCCTAACGATCATACATCTCTTCCACAGACTATTCATAGCCGTTAATACTTCCTCTCCTATTGTTATCACCGGTTCTCCATCCTCACCATTCAGAAACTCCAATCTCAATCTCGCCTCCACAAACTCTTCCCCCACAGCTTCCTCCGGGACAGGCCTTCCTCCCGCGTTGCCTCCTACAACTTTCTTCAGCCAAGAGCCAGGAGCATCCGGAGGGAGCAAAGAGCCCGGTGGCCTTTCCTTCTCTCCAATATCCTCCATAGTAGCATCCTTTTCTGTCTCACCCAAAACTTCAAAATCGCCTCCCAAAACCCTAGCCGTCATATTCTTTTTTATCTTATCTTTTGTCAAATTATTAATAGGTGGGTTTCATTTTTTCCACTAAATTTTTCATGGATGGATAAATGAATATATAAATTTTTTATTTAATTTTTCAGTTCCTCAAATTAACTGGTGGGTCCCACGTCTAGTCACACTACATTACAAAATAACACAATAACACTATGATACTTTAAACCTGTTCGGAGAAATTTATAAATCATGATACCAGAATAAAAACTAAGATTATTGTCTAAGAAATTTTGTTTTGACTCATCTCTTTCATTTCAAACACATATCCTTCTGCTGCAAAGATGAAGAATCCATTTCTTTTGGCTATTTTCCTTGTTGGCGCCCTCGCTTTACAAGATACAAGAAGCAGGGAAGAAGAAAGACTCACTTTTATAGACAAAAGGCTTGAAGTGGTGTACCCAGTGATCCAGGGATTCAAGTCACTCATCACCCTCGACCCGTTTAAGGTAACACAGACATGGATAGGTTCAGAAATTTGCAGTTACAGAGGCTTTCACTGTGACAATCCTCCGGACAACAAAACCGCAGTCACTGTCGCTTCAATCGATTTCAATGGCTTCCAGCTCTTTGCTCCCTCCATCGAAGGATTCATCGATCAACTCCCAGACTTAGCTCTGTTTCATGCAAATTCAAACAACTTTGGTGGTACTGTCCCTTCCAAGATCGTTAATCTCAAGTATCTCTACGAACTCGACATCAGCAACAATAAATTCACAGGTCAGTTTCCGACCGCGGTAGTTGGCATGCCTGGTTTGACATTTCTTGACATCCGTTTCAACTCTTTCTCCGGTTCAATCCCACCACAAATCTTTGGTCAGAACCTCGACGTTCTCTTCATTAATGACAACACCTTTACTGCGAGCCTCCCGGAGATACCTGGCGATAGTCACATCCTTTTTCTAACTTTAGCAGACAATAAGTTCAACGGTCCTCTCCCGAGAAGCATCCTAAGATCTATGACAACGTTAACCGAGGTACTTTTCTTGAATAACGACTTTACTGGTTGTATCCCTTACGAAATTGGGTTACTCAAGGGAGCATCAGTTATCGATATCAGTGGAAATAAGCTCACAGGTCCTTTACCCCTTTCACTTATGTGTCTAGAGAAAGTGGAGCAGCTCAACTTTGCTGGGAATCTCTTGTTTGGGGCAATCCCAGATGCAGTGTGCATGTTCCTCCGAGAGAATCTTGTCAACTTTTCCTTGTCTGATAACTATTTCACACACGTGGGGCCATGGTGTAAGATTTTGGTTGAAAGAGGTGTTCTTGATGTTAGGAATAACTGTATTCCTTTCTTCCCAGGACAAAGATCTATTGAAGAATGTGCGGAGTTCTTTGTCAAACCTAATTACTACTGTCCTCACGCATGGTTTCATAGTTTTCTTCCTTGTAGATATTCTCACATATCTTCTTCCTCTGCTAGTGATTTTATGCCCATGGTGACTCCCTCACCTTGATGTTCATCATCATATATATCAGCGTGTTTGATCTCTTCATTGTAATGAAAATAATCGAATTATGTTTCCACCAACAAAATCATGGTAAGAGAAGGCCAAGAGTGGTGTTGTGTTGGAAATACAAGTATAATCTTGTATTTGTTAACTAGTATATGATTTCCATGTCCACTAATGAATGTGTCAATGCCATTTGCGTATAGTAGTCACGATTCGTGATACAAAGAAAATTCTATTGTTTTTATGGTTAAATAAGACGAATTGATAGTTGAGTTAATTAAAAGCAATGCCACAGTGTTTGCCTGTATTAATAAATTGATGATTATAAGTACAAAAAGTGTTATATTAATACGTAGACTTATATAGAGATAAAAAGGAAAAAATATATATAAAGTGAGTTTGTTTGAATGTACACCGTAGGGATAGCGATAACGATATAATTGCGAGTAATGTAATAATGTAAGTGGTCCTACTCATGGTCTATCATATAAAATTATAAATCATGTGAATGGGCATTTTTCCTCCACGTCTATTGCATTTGATGGGTTAAATGTACCAAAGATAAAGAGGGGTGACCAAAGGTGACCCCTTCCTACCAAACCCATTAACATTTTTCGTCAACTAATCATTTATTATAATTCTTTTTCCAATCACAATAGACTGCATCCAGCTAAGAAAAGGCAACCCGCAGCTACGAAATAACATTTAACTTACCTATCTATCTATATATAATACTCCATCCGTTTTTAAATATAAGTCGTTTTAGAAAAACTTTTTTGTTCCAAATTATGTCGTTTTCGGTTTTTTATGTAACATTTATTAATAATTAATGTTGTCTGACCAATGATAATATATCTTCTATTTTTCTATTGGTTAAATTGTGGTTAGGTAAATAATTAATGATGTTTTTGTTTTGAAAATATAAAAAATTAATGATTTTCTTAATCTATGTGCATAGCTTTAAAACAACTTATATTAAAAAACGGAGGGAGTAATAAAGAAGGGTTTTCTCTCACCACAGGCTGCCACATCAGCAAAGAGGAGGTAGCGTTTTTGGACAGGTGTAGCCTCAGCAAACCAACTATATCTGTGTAATTCCGGTCTTATTCGAACTGGACTTTTATTAAAATTTGTTATTAAGCCCAATATTATGTTAAGCCCGCGTATTATTAGCTATCTTACTTCCCTGACACAATTTCCAGAAACTTAAATCGACGTTCAGATCTCCGTATCGCCTCAGCTTTCCATTAATCTGTTCTTAACTCAGAGTTTTTGCGTGATCCACTCCTCTCACTGGAAGCTTTCAATCGATCCAGAAACATATTTTGTTCTAGGGACGATGGCGACCAGCTTTCAGCCGGTCGAGTTCTTCGCAGCTGGTGGTCACGCTTTCGTTTTCACGGAGGCACCTAATCTATATTAATAAGAAGGGAGCTAATGGGTTGATATCCTCCTCAATGATGAAAAGATTGTCCTCCTCATCTTCCCTCGCCTTCCTTTTCCAATATAAACTGCCATCACCTATTATCTTAACCATAATATATTTAATTTTATTGAGTGGTTTTTATATTTATGGTTAATTATAGGTTTGGAAATTTCATAGAGGTATTCCAAATTTCACAGAGATTCAGTCCCATATGTTCCGTTTGATTTGGGTCTATGACTTTTAAATTTTTTGTTTTTGTTAAGGAAAAGGGATGATGATAGACGCGCTGCTTCTGCTGTTGCCAAATTGATGATAGACGCGCTGCCTCAGAGCGTGCTGCCAAATTGATGATAGACGCGCTGCTTCTGCTGTTCCTGGCTCTCGCAAGACGGTGACTTGAGGCTGCGCAAGCTCAGGTTTGGCTCCTTTGAAATCTGTGTGTTCTTTGGTCGTTTATATTTTCAGTGCGTTAAGGTGTTAGCTTCTGCTTCTTGATTAGTTTTAAACAAAGTGTGGAGTATGCTACAACAATCAAGCAGAAAAATTCAAGGTAGACCGAAAGTTAGATTCTTTGATGTGTGAATCTGTGGCAATGATGTATTAAAACATTTTGGTTTGCAGGAACAAATTGTTACCATGAAGTTAAGATCGTATGGATAGTTGGAATCTCCTATAGTTGGAACCTCCTTTGCAGCTGAAGAATAAGCCTGTCGCTTCAAGTTTCTTACACACAGCTCCTCATCATGGGAACTTCGTAGACTCTGCTTCTGGTGAGTTAAAGTTTTCATTCATAAACATCGGAATAACAAAGGAAAATTTTGACTTTTGAGATTCAGGTTCCATGAGCACTAATGTTTGGTTTTGGATAGGGAGTTTAGGTAAGACGTTCCTGACTCTTCATCGACGCACATGGAAAGTCACTGCAGACGTAGCTGAAGGCGACACTGACGATATCAACCAGGCGGTGAAAGCTGCAAGGAAGACCATTGATGTGGACCTTGGCCAAAAGATGACCTCTTATGTGTAATATTATATATTGTTCTCGAGTATTGAAAGTTATGAAATTAATGTGATATGGACTTATCTTGGTTTTGTTTTCAGGAAAGGTGAAGGACAATGTTGATATTCATGGGACAATGGGAAGACCTATGAACAAGCCAAAAAAGCAGAGATTCTAGTGCTTGCCAGATTGTTTCGCTCCTATGCTGGTATACCACACAAAAATCTTGAGAATATTATAAAAGTTTCTTGCTTTTATTAGTAAGTTTGCTTTGATGTGTAGGATGTGCGGATAAGATTCATGGACTAATTAACAGTTCCAGTTGATGGAAACTATCATGTCCAGACACTGCATGAACCGAAAGGTGTTGCTGGACAGATCATTTCATGGAACTTTCCGCTTCTTATGGTTGCTTGGAAAGTTGGTCTTTCTC
Source organism: Brassica rapa (assembly GCF_000309985.2). Lineage (NCBI taxonomy): Eukaryota > Viridiplantae > Streptophyta > Magnoliopsida > Brassicales > Brassicaceae > Brassica > Brassica rapa. The sequence continues at coordinate 19,798,602 of NC_024803.2, read as the reverse complement.
TTTCTTGTGGTAAAACCATTGTCCTCAAAACCGCCGAACAAACTCCCCTCACTGCTTTTTACAGAAAGCTTTTCCTTGAAGTAATCAATGTTCCTTTCACCTGCTACTTACCATTGTTGCTACTAAAATAAAAAGCTGTAAGTAAACAATGTTTCTTGAAATGTATGATAGGCAGGTCTTCCTCTTGGTGTTCTAAACATAGTTTCTGAATTTGGTCCAATCGCAGGGACTTTCCTCACGAGCCTCATGGGTTTGGCTCTTACCAAATTTTCTAAGTACATCTTCACTTTTTGTTCTGGCGCATATGTGTCTTCTTTTATTGTTTGTTTCTCTTTATTTAAGAAAAGTAGGGATTGGCTATAAGCTCTAGCTGTGTGGTTGATTCAGAACAATGATTGGCACGCGCTGTATCCTTTGACTTATTTTTTTTTTCTTTTTCTTAATCGCATCTCACCATATTTGTCCTCTCTTTTGCTTAATCGCACGGTACCATACTCAATTTTGCTCTCGATTGTTGTCAGGTTAATATAATAGATACTCGACTCATCACTGAAGTTGAGGGAGGGAAGTCTCTTAGAAAACCAACATATAGAAGCTATATCAGTTTAGAGAAACAGGGAAGAAGCAAGAGAGGAGAGATGCACATACATAGCCAAGAAGATGCAAGAACTTAACAAAGAGCAGAGGAGGAAAAGTCACTAGCTTTAGCTGCTCAAGCGGAGCTCAGAAACGCGAAGGAAGAGTCAGGTTAAGCGAAGACAGGAGTCTCTTCAATAGAAAGTCAATTGAGGCGGAAAGGGAAATGAGTGGGGTGATGGAATTCATGGACCATAGTCAGCTACAATGCCTATACAATGTGGTCGCTGAAGCCTTCGAGAGAGAAGGAGACTTGAAACAAATGGAATATTTATTAAGGCTACTGCAATCAGAGAGAATAAAACAAAGATGTGTTCACCTTTGTCATTTTATAAGGATTTATGACATATAAGTGACTTTGAAGGGTACTTCTCAAAACTTTATGCTAATCTCAGATTAGTCTATAAATGATAAACTGTACAAATGATTTATTAACTTTTATAAAATGTTTATAGATCTTTATAAATTGTTATGAACTCTTAACTTTATAGCTTCAAATACTGCATCGATAAGGTAGCCTTTATGTTCTTAACAACAAAAAATACATTATTTTTCTTCTACCAAAACTATTTGTATATTATCAAACAAACAACATTTCCGAATATGCTCAATACCACCAAACATAGTAGCTATAAATACATTATAAGTGAACTAGAAAATCCTACAACTATTCACCATAAGATAATCTCTATGATTTTCATGATGCAATCATATCTCACTTTTTTTTTAAAAGGGCAACCGCCTCGACATGAATAGCAACTACAATAGTAAATTTTCAAATTAATCAAAATAGCTACTTATAAATGCCCATAAATAAATTACACAAATAGCGGTTTGGAGTCAGCAATGGAACTATCTATGCTCTCTTATTTGTGATCATATTTTTCATTTCTGTTGCATTGATCAATGGCTTCGCACAAATATAAGTTGTTCTATATATAAGAAAAGTCATCTATATTTCAGCATTATTACAATTTATAAAGGGGTTTCTTATGTTCCAATTTTTAGTTTCATTTACATACTGCTTTTTAAGTTTTGTTTTAATTTCTGAACAAAATATTTTCCTCATTTCGTAATATGTTACATTATCAGAATATGTTTCTTGCCAAAAATAAAATAAGAAGAATATATAAACAAAAATTCATGACATACATCTAAATAAAACATCAGTTTTACTTTATGTTTAAATTTCAATTAAATTAACTATGTAACGACTATCGATTTTTACTCTACTTTTATTGAATCGATTTGTCATAACCACTTATGCTACTATACTTTGAACTAAACAATTTCAAAACAAATTAATACACTACGGCCGTTAACCATTATCAAGTGGATCAGAAAAATATAATTTTCTTTCAACAAATTTTTATTTTCATATTTTTGAACATATTTTCTTTACTAAAACTATAAAATAAATTGTAAATACATGTAAAAATAAAACATACGAACCCGGCGCGTAGCGCCGGAATACCACTAGTCTTATCATAAAGTAGAATTCCCTCTCTCTCTTGGAGAAGCCACATCATCAAATCAAATTTTTCTGTGCTGACATGTGTTCCTTTAAAACAAAATGATGCGTATTATTAAATGAGTCAGCGATATGGTGGGTCTAACTAGACTTTGTATTTAAATATCATTATTGTAGTTTACGCCTGGACTGAATTGATAATTAGGCGCTTTTAACAAGTTAAAACAAAATTTATTAAAAACACGTGTACACACGTGTAAACATGAAGAGAAAGTGAAAAAAGACGACCAATTCAGAAGAACTGACATCAATCACCGCATCTCTGACCATCGCTTCAAGCTCCTTCTACAAGAATCACTGGCGTTGATCCACTCAAAACTTCATACAACCACCTTATAATACAAACCAACAAATTTCTAACCTATCTGTGGAAGAAAAGCTTCGCCACAACTTGCAGTAGACCCTCACATAAAGATGAAGGAAGCAAGATATTAATCTCAAACTTAGAGAGGTTCGAGCTCAGTTTGAAGCATATGCATTGTTAGTGTTTATGAACTGAGGAAGAAGATGAAGTTGTAACTAACTTTCTCATTTCTGTTAAGCGTAAAAGTGTACAACATCAACCTTATATAGTGAGCTTCTCACCGGTTTACAAGATAAAATAAACCTGAGACTATACTACGATAAACCAATATTTATAGCACTAATATTCCCCTCAAGATGGAAAATATATGGACTTTAAAGTCATCTTGCCCACCAACGAAAAAAATTAAGGAGAGAACAAAGCTTTGGTAAAGATGTCAGCTACTTGGTTGTTGGTGCGAACATGAAAAAGCTTGATGAAACCGTATACAACAAGCTCTCGAACCTGATGACAGTCCAGCTCAATATGCTTTGTGCGTTTGTGAAACACCGGGTTGCTAGCAATGTGTATATTTCCATTGAGTCACAGTAGATTGCTACTGGACCATGCCAAGGAGATTAAAGTTATGCCAGCAGATTACACAACCAAATCACTTCATGTGAACCATATTCCATTGTTCTGTACTCAGACTCTGCCGATGAATGAGATAAAGTCTGCTGTTTCTTAGACTTCCAAGAGATCAAGGCATTTCCAAGAAATATGAAGTATCTAGAGGTAGAGCGTTATGAGTCTAAGCAAGAAGCCCAATATGCCTCGGAAAATTCCTTGAGAACTAAGTCAGACTCAACATAGTAGAAAAGACCTTGTCCAGAAGTGCCTTTCAAGTAACAAAGAACGTTTAGAGCTGCTTGATGATGAGACTTCTTCGGAGCTGATGTAAATTGACCGAGTTTGTTCGCAGCAAAATTGATATCCGGTCTTGTGATTGTCAAATACATCAAATGTCTGACTAATCTTCTATAAGCAGCCTGGTCTTCAAGTAATGGCTCTGTAGAATGCATACAAAGTTTAGCATTAAGGTCCACATGGATAAGGGATGGTTTAGACGCCAAGAGTCCAGTATCCTCCAATAGACCTAATGTGTATTTGCTTTTACACACTGAGATGCCTCTTTTAGAACGTGCCACTTCAAGACCAAGAAAGTATTTCAAAGCTCCAAGGTCTCGTAGCTTAAACGCAACACTCAAGTCAAGCTTTAACTGATCAACATCTTTATCATCATTTTTGCAATGATAATGTCGTCAACATAAACCAAAACAGCTGTCTAAACGCCTTGAAGATTTCGGATAAACAAGGTGTGATCAGCATTTGATTGATGGAAACCAAGATAAAGTAGTGTATCACTGAGATATTAGAGGTATCTAGCTGTGTAAGACTCTATTTCGTTGTAGCTGACACTGAAAGAAGAGTTTTAACAGTGGTCACTTTGCCAACTGGTAAAAAGGTTTCAGCAAAATTAATACCATCTTCTTGCGTGTAGCCTTTAGCTACAGGACGAGCTTTGTACCTCTCTATTGTTCTATCAGGATTGATCTTGATTTTGTAGGCCCATTTGCAACCAATGGCATGCTTTCCTAGTGGTAGAGAACAAATAGACCAAGTGTATGTACTTTCCAACGCTATAAGTTTCCCATTAATAGCCTTCAACCATTCATCAAAGTGTTTTGCTTGAGTAAAACTTGTAGGTTCAGGATATAGAGCAACAACACATATATATGTTTTGTATTCTTCAGAAATTTTTTCATAAGACATGTATGAGGAGAGGGGATATGGGATCTCAAAATTCTTCTCAGCAACATTGCAGTAATAGTCTTGAAGATGTGGTGGAAATTTAGAGATCCTTTTGCCTTCAGCAACTCGTTTTCCTTCAGCTTTATCAACACTAGAAGATCCTTCTTCTTTTAACTGTTCAACATTCTATGTTATTGGAACAGAAACATTTTCCGGTTATGGATGAGAATCAGTAGTATGTTCTGAGATATTCTCTGTTTCTTGAACAAAGGAGAAAATATCCTCATATGTATCAGTCGTGGCTTTTGCATAAGGAAAGATCTCCTCATGAAAGTAACATTCCGAGAGATATGAACTTTATTTGATTCCTAATCCAATATCTTGTAACCTTTGTAGTGTGGGAACCGAAATTCGCACTGTCGATTTCTGTCTAAATTAGGAAACTAGGAAAACCCTAATTCCCCAGAGGTCCCGTAGATCTGTTATTACCACACGCTAAGCAATAAGAACACGATATACCAATGACAAAGTATTGAAATCGTAAGAAGAGAGCAAAATAGATCTTATTCCGAATCTGTGTTTGAGCGTTACAACAAGGTATAAGGCTGGGCTCGAGAGCTGTCGGCGAGATTCCTAGTTCTAGCAACCCTAAGACGGCTAAACCTAATTGAGTCGCAGCTCTAAATAACAAAAACAGAAATATGCCTAAATCACTCTAAGTGCTAAGTTTTCTCTGAAAAAGTCTCTCTCCCATGCCTCTCGCCTAGGACTCCTTATTTACTTGCTCCTAGGTCGGTTTATGCTTTTCCTCTTCTGCCCTTAAGCCGTCATAGCATAAAAATGGAGATATTCTATTTTTTTCCGATCTTCGTAATTATCTTCAAAATTTCGTATTTATCCGCGGAAACTTGACATTTATCTTTCCTTGCGAACCAAGCGTAAACCTTCATGCGGCTTACGGGCTGTTGGTTAAGAAATCATAAGTTGGGCCTCGAGTCATGTCTTAGGTCCCTTTGGGCCGTCTTCTAACTCGAAGTGTTTATTATGGTTTTTTTCGATAAAGAACAAACTTTCCACGGTTTTTACCGTAAAGTTTGATTGATGACTTAGAATGGTGGAAAACATGAAATGGGTTCGCTACGGTCTTCGGGATATAGCATCGAAGGATAGACGAGAATGCATGGACTAGTATCGTATCGACGTTTCAGAAGAGCTCAGTCGCTACGTAGCGACCAAACAGAACGCACGCTTGGTCGTTACATAGCGACTGAGTGGGACAGACGCTCGATTGCTACGTAGCGACCGAGCTTGGCTCGAGCTCGGTCGCTACATAGCGACCAAGTGGGACGCGCGCTCGGTCGCTACGTAGCGATCAATCTTGGCTCGAGCTCGGTCGCTACATAGCGACCGAGCGGGACAGACACTCGGTCGCTAAGTAGCGACCGAGCTTGGCTTAAGCTCGGTCGCTACAGAGCGACCAGTCAGCATGCATGTGCGGTAGTTGCGTAATGACCGAGCTTGGTTTGTCCGTGTTCCGATCGTCATACTCGAACCTATCTGTAGCTGGTTTGGGTATGTTTCCGATAGCTTATGTTTGATCTAAATAGAATTCAAACGAAGCTTTATCTTGGGAACATACGTTGTGACGTTTTCTTGACCGAGCACAATTTGTTGCGGGAAGACACACTTGCATTTTGCGGAGATTTGGATGTTGACTTCGTCATAACCATTTTTCACCCCAACAGTTAGCCCCCCAGCCCGTTAGAATCGTGGATTTCTAGTGAGATTCTGACGCGCGGTATGGCGAGTTCGGATGAGATTGGTGTATTTGGGCAAAGTTCTTGTCCAAAAATCCGCAAGTAAATAGTAATTTCTCATGCCTATAAGAAAGGGAGGTAACTTCTTCATAACCTTTTCACTTACTTATTCTCATAGAGAGTTCACTTGAAAAATTTCTTTTTTCTCTCTATCCTTTTCTTTTTGATTCTCAAAAGGAAAATACGAAATGTCGAGTAAGAAAAGGAGTTCGAAGAAAGGGCCCTCGTCCGCAAACATTCCTGAAGAGCTCCTTGTGCCGAAGATAGAATTCGTTCCTCATTCGGTAGACCCGACCGAGAACGAGGCATGGTGGGTCGCGTGTTATGGTTCGATCATACCTCCCAAAGAGAAGTCGTTCCTGGTCATGAACCGTTGCTTGGTCGAGGAAGGTGCACCAAGTAGGAGTACTAGCAAATTTCTCGAGACCATGCGGTCGTTCTATCAGATTTCGGATGCGGTGGAGTTCCAGGTTCCTCGTCAAGGAGAGCGCGCTAGTAGTCCCCCGGAGGGTTACTTTACTTGTTACGAAGCATTCGTAGTGCGCTGTCGCTTATGGTTCCCGATTCCCGAAATTATCGTCTGTGTGTTCGATCATTTTGAGGTGGCCATAAGCCAACTGAACCCCCTTGGCATCCAGCACTTCATTGGAGTCCTGATCCTGAGCTACGAGCATGGTTTCTCCCTTACCGTCAACCACTTTGAAGCGCTTCTTAGGTTACAGATCGTCAAGGATACGTACAAGTTAGGCTTGTCCCTCGGAACTTCATGTCAGTGGTTAAAGGGTTTACTTCCAATTTCAACTCGTGGAAGAAGTTTTTCTTCTTCGTTCTTATAGACGCTACGTCTGTCGAAGAGAATTGTATTCCATTGTTCCGGAGGTTGCCGAACGATCGTCCCTTCATCAATCCGCTTGCTCCGTTCCCCAAAGATATTATCACAGTGAGGGATCTTCTCAGGAATGGTCCGTTTTTCTGGACTTCCTTTACGCCGAAGCGAGTTCGAAAGGCGTTGAGGTTTGTGCATCCTGGTCCTGTTTCGGGCGTGGAAACAGGGAGTGACTCCAAGCCCGATGACCAAGGTCCCGACGCTGCTCCCACGGTTGCAACGGGGTGGAACTCTTCGAAGGGGAAAGATATTGACCTTGGCGACATAGAGTTTTCGGTGGATGATTCTATGCTTCCAGGATGGGATCCAGACCTTGCTTACGGCGATGGAAGCGGTACGAGCGAGGTCCCTAGTCCGGGCTTTGATTATTTCTTTGCTGGTATACCCTCGGGCTTCGATGCTCCTTCGCCTACGAACGAATCGGGGAGGCCGAAAGTCATCGCGGAAGGGTCTCTCATCATCAACGGGGTTAGTTTTCAAAAATTACGGCGATTGCCTTAAGTATTTCTTTTTCCGCTTACAACGTGTTAATCGGTTTTGCAGGGCCTGAACTTGCTTGGCTCGGCCATTGAGGCGAGCCATAGAGAAGCCATGGTCTATCGCTTTAAAGCGGAGAAAGCGGAAAGGGATCTTGCTCGCATGCAAAGCGAGATGTTGGAGCGAGACGCGCAACTCGATCGTGATCATGCAAGGGCTGTTCGCAAGGCGGAACGGAAGGGCAAGAGGGAGATTGTCAAGGTGATGAAGACTCACGCCTCTCATTTCCAGATCGAGTACGGGAACCTCAAGGATGCTTTCACCTCGGTGGGCGATTTCCGTGAGTGTCGCGGTTCAGTCGGGAGCCTTTGGAAGACGCAGGCGGACGACTACGTTTTCAAGAAGAAGATGGAGTTCCTCATGCTGAGGTGCTCATTCCTCCGATCGACGAGAGGATCCAGGGATTCTGGGATCCTATCCCGGTTTCTCCCAATACTGTAGAGACCACGACCGAGTTTCCCGGTGATTGCGAGGAGGTGGATTGTCCCGCGGATGCGTTTGGAGCTTCGTTGTCCGTGAACTTTTACTTTGAACCTTGAGAGGTGGAGTGATCATATAGAGGGAGGAGGTTGTTTATTTATCATGCGTTTGTTGCCGAGTATGGCTTTTATTTGTCTTTTCCTGCCGAGTGTGGCTGTGATTTCGAGACATCACATGGGCCTGTTTTGGCCATTTTATCGTTTACCGGGACTGGCCGTCGGTGGCTTTGAATCCCTACCGCTTTATGCGGTCTTTATATATATGATGGGCGTCTTATTTCGAATTGTTGTGAACAAATTTGAAGTAAATTTGAGTTGTCGTCTCATATTTAATTCTGTTGGGACGTTCAATCTGTCGGTTCGTTCGTGATATTTCGGAAAAATTACTTATTCTTACAACTTTTGGGAACGTTGAGATGTGAACGGAGAGACATGGTTTAGTATCTCGTATCGTTTAGATATCATGTCTTGAGATGTCTGAGACCAATGCGATGGGTTTAGGGCAAGACCTAGGTTTACTCTCGGTTTAAGGTTTGTGCGGTGACTAGCCGCCTATCGATTTTCTTGTTGCGATTTCTACCTGATTCGTACCGATTTAAAGTCCGCGATAGGTTCTCGGCTTATATGACTTGTATGGTATGAACCGAGCATCTTTCCAGAGACAATTTTTAAGCCAACTGGAAGTGCTAGACCAAAATTTCGGATTTTTTTTGTAGCGCGCTTTCGTCCTCGTGTTGGATGTTTGAAGATCAAAAGAGTGATCAAGTTGCGTTTGTTTAAGATGGCTGGCGTGTTCGTCGGGGCCAATCGACGAACGGGGTGTAAGGTTTTTGTGGTCGTGGTCTGACAATTTGTTCGCATCATCTCGAATTTTAACTTGGCGACGTCTCGCAATTGTTTCGAAGACTATACGTATATCTTAAGTGCTGAGGGAGGATTATTTTGCGATTTTGGGCAGGGTGAGGCCGCTGACAAGAGTCTTAACGTTTGCAGATTTTCTAGGTGTGTCCTGAGACTTTTGCGTTAACTAAAGCGTAAGCGTTTTAATTAAAAAGGAGCAGTGCATATTGTAGTAAAATTTCTCGAAATCTCATAAAAATCTCGATTAGAATAACGCGTCTTTTCCTATGTGGGAGTATACGAGAATACGCACCCACTGCCCCCCCCTTTTTTAGAGAGGGGGATAGCTGAACTCGTCTTTCGACGAGCTGCCTACGTACCTATTTCGAGGATCAAGCCATCTCGTAGTTCTGTTTTATGCCGCAAGCGTTTTTACTCGGCGGTTTTCGCCGTGTTGACCGCCTTGATCGTGATGACCGTGGCTGGGTCAGTGCTCTTTTCCGGATGTTCCGGTAGTGTTGTAGTGTCGGCTTCGGACTTGTGTTGAGTTTCGACGTCCGAAGCGTTTGCGTCGGCAGACGATGTTAAATCGTCTTTCCTTGAAGCGTTTTTGGCCGAAGATTGATCTATCTTCGTGCGCTTGCGATTTGCCATCGCAGAAGTCGCGGTTTGCCTTAACTTGTGCTCCGCGAGGAAGCATAGTCGCGACTGTTTCTGACATCCCCAGATAGCTGCGACTCCGTTTGGGGTCGGGAATTTGACACCCAGGTAGTATGTCGATGGAACCGCTTGCATGGCGTTGAGCCATGGGGTTCCCATGATCACGTTGTAGATGGCAGGATGATCGACCACCACGAACTCGACGATTTTCGTGATCTCCTTGGCCATGACTGGCAGCTGGATTTACCTGAGGGTCATCGATACTTCGCCTGAAAAACCCGTGAGCGGTTTCGGAGTTGGAGTTACTTCTCCGAGTTCGATGCTCATCCGATTGAGAGTGTCGCGGAAGATTACATTGACCGTGGTTCCCGTGTCAATGAGTACTCTTCCGACTTCCAGATCTCGTATGACGAGATCTATGACGAGCGGATCGCAGGGAGGTTGATCAATCCCGCCAGCTTCCTCCTTCGTGAAGGTGATTGAGCAATTTTGACCGTCTCGGGGAGGAGACCATGTAGGCCAGTTTGCATTCGACTCTGCCTTCCGCTGATAAGCCTTGATGGCCGAAACCGTATCGTTGCAGTATTGCGATCCTCCGATGATCATATTGACTCTGCGATGATTGTTATCGTTTCCCTTGTTGTCCGGCCTTCTGCCGCGTTTATCCCCGGATTTGTTTCTTTGAGGGGATTTCTCCGCGGGCGGATTTATGTCCATCTTCGGGGGGCGATCGGTCTGGAGGATGAGATCTTTCACGCTAGTCACTTCCGAGAGCTCTCCAGCTAGTAGCTTTGTGGCCAGCCTTGCTCCCAAGACTTTGCAGTTAGTCGTGGAGTGTCCTCGGGACTGGTGGAACTCGCAGAAGGTGTTTTCGTCATATCGTTGATTGCGAGTCCACGTGTTACCTGTGGTTCGGCCTTGGTCTGAACTGATCGCGTAATTATGCGCTCCTTGCAGACTTCCCCCTCGTGATTGACATACTTGTCGTTACGAGAGTTCTTCTTCTTCGTTTTCGGATCCACGTCTTTCGAGGATGGTCTTGTCGACTTTTTTTTTTTTGCGACAAGACTTTCGTTTCTTCCTCGATTATGATGGAGTACGTTGCCTTGTGGAGGGCGTCCCGGATCATCTGCGGTTTGTCGAGGGTTATCCATTTTCTGAATTTCGACTTGTACGAGAGCGTTTTTCTGAGCGCGTCAATGGCCACCTTGTCGCTTATCCCGCCGACCCTGGACATTACCAGCCTGAATCGGCTGATGAACTCGCGGAGGGGTTCGTCCTCTCTCTGGGACAGACTCCAGAGATCGACATCGGAAGTTTCTTTGTCTATGAACATAGAATATTGTTTGAGAAATTCTGATGCGAGCTGTCGGAAACTCCCGATAGAGTTTCGCTTAAGGCGTGCGAACCATTCAAGGACTGCTCCTTCCAGACTCTTGACGAACTGGCCGCAATAGCTGGTGTCTTTTTCGCCGTCCTTTAGTCTCGCTCTTCCCATCGTAATGTGGAAAGCCTGAAGGTGCACCTTCGGATCGGTCATACCATCATATTTTGGTACTTTGATTTTTCCCGGATCGGATACCCTCATATCTGAGATGCGAGTGGTGAAGGGGGTCTTCCGAGCCCCTTCCAGTAGCGTGTCGATCTCGGGGGCAGAGCTGGTAGCGTGATGGATTTGGGATTTTACGGCTCTTACTTCTGCTGCAGTCTTGGTGATATAGTCGCGAAGATCGCGGATATCCGATGTCTCGCCAGCAGATTTCCGAGCCTGTCGGTGTTTACTGCGAGTGAGCTCGGTTTGCTTTTCAGCCAGCTCTTCTTGTTCTTTCCAATAGAGGATTTCCTCCTCTTCTGTCATTGGTTTGTCGAACGGAGAGTTTTCCCGAGCAGATCGGCTTCTGGTCCTTCTTGGATGTCTGTCGACGTCCTCATCACTATCGTTGGAGACATCGCTAGGATCCAGGTCGACGTGCTCGACTTCGTTATCCTCTGAATCCTTCGCGGGAGGCGGAGGACTTTCAGGATTCCCCTTTTCGGTGGGAGATTTTTCGCTAGGGTTTTGACCCGAAGGTCGTTCCCGCACGGCTCCAGGCCTATCGAGTGGGGTGGTGAAGTCGAGTCTTTTCCTGCGGACTTAAGTTGTTCTGCGGGGACGGATCGTTCGGGTCCTTGCCGTTAAGGTTTCAACCTGTTTTGTCAAGGTGCTCACGAGCCTGTCCTGTTCTTCCGACCTTTTTTTGTAGGTGGCGAACATCTTTTCAAACTCCTCGAGCGCCGCGGCGTTGGCTGGTGCTTTGGCCGCGGATACGTCCGCTGCTGGAAGAGGAGTCTGCATGTTATCCGCGTCGTCAGTTGACATGTCTGGTTGAGCGTGATGTGGTTGAGAGTTAGATTGATCCGTACCCCCCCCCCTCCTTTTTGCGCCAAACTGTGGAAACCAAAATTCGCACTGTCGATTTCCGTCTAAATTAGGAAACTAGGAAAACCCTAATTCTCCAGAGGTTCTGGAGATCTGTTAATACCACACGCTAAGCAATCAGAACACGATATATCAATGACAAGTATAGAAATCGTAAGAAGAGAGCAAAATAGATCTTATTCCAAATCTGTGTTTGAGCGTTACAACAAGATATAAGCCTGGGCTCGAGAGCTGTCGGCGAGATTCCTAGTTCTAGCAACCCTAAGACGGCTAAACCTAATTGAATCGCAGCTCAAAATAACAAAAACGGAAATATGCCTAAATCGCTCTAAGTGCTAAGTTTTCTCTGAAAAAGTCTCTCTCCCATGCCTCTCGCCTAGGACTCCTTATATACTTGCCCCTAGGTCGGTTTACGCTTTTCCTCTTCTGCCCTTAAGCCGTCATAGCATAAAAATGGAGATATTCCATTTTTTCCGATCTTCGTAATTGTTTTCAAAATTTCGTATTTATCCATGGAAACTTGACATTTATCTTTCCTTGCGAACCAAGCGTAAACCGTCATGCGGCTTACGGGCTGTTGGTTAAGAAATCGTAAATTGGGCCTCGAGTCATGTCTTAGGTCCCTTTGGGCCGTCTTCTAACTCGAAGCGTTTATTACGGCTTCTTTCGATAAAGAACAAACTTTCCATGGTTTTTACCGCAAGGTTTGATTGATGACTTAGAATGGCGGAAAACATGAAATGGGTTTGCTACGGTCTTCGGGAGATAGCATCGAAGGATAGACAAGAATGCATGGACTAGTGTCGTATCGATGTTTCGGAAGAGCTCAGTCGCTACGTAGCGACCGAAGGCACGAGCTCGGTCGCTACGTAGCGACCAGACAGCGTGCATGTGCGGTAGTAGCGTAATGACCGAGCTTGGTTTGTCCGTGTTCCGATCGTCATACTCGAACCTATCCGTAGTTGGTTTGGGTATGTTTCCGATAGCTTATGTTTGATCTAAATAGAATTCGAACGAAGCTTTATCTTGGGAACATACGTTGTGACGTTTTCTTGACCGAGCACGATTTGTTGCGGAAAGACACACTTGCATTTTGCAGAGATTTGGACGTTGACTTCGTCGTAACCGTTTTTGACCCCAACATGTAGCCTGAATGATATCCCAAAAACACACACGCTTTAGAACGAGGCTGAAATTTGTTTCTATCTTAGGTGAAGTTGAGCAATAAGCGAGGCAACCAAACACCTTTAAACCATCATAATCAACTTTCTTCAGAGTATAAACCTGATATGGAGATTTTTCTTTAAGAAGAGGAGTAAGAAGTCTGTTGATGGTAAACACTGCAGTGAGAATGTAATCACCCCAAAACTCTAGAGGAATGTGAGATTGGAACATCAGAGCACGTGCAACATTAAATATGTGCTGATGTTTCCTTTCCATTCTTGAGTTTTGTTCTGGAGTCTCTGGACAAGAATGATAAGCCTCAATACCTTTCTTCTTATATAGATCAACAAACTTCAATTCAGGAGCATTATCTGATCTTACTGCCTTGACAATAGCCTTGTATTGTGTTTCAACCATATGAATGAACTCGGGAAACACTGTTAAGACCTCATCCTTAGTGAAAATAAGATAAACCCAAGTCACACGTGTATGATCGTCGACAATAGTCAGAAAATATATGAAACCCTCAACTGTAGACACAAAAAACGGTCCCCATATGTCTATGTGTAAGTGATATCACTCAAATTATCCTAAAAAATGATTTACACTCTAAAATAAGAGGTTCAATTGTAGTACTTAGGGATCGAATACACAAGGAGCTAGGGTACACAATAGATCCTAATCAACAGTGATTAAGCTAGGTAAATTATGAAAACAGTAAACAACAAGCAAGGCGAACAAGGCAGTTGTTCAGTTTGATTAGTTTGAGGTTTGTAAACAGGTATTAGAAATCACTAGATCTAGGGTTTATATTCAGGTAATTATGATTATAGAGGTATAGAATACTTCGGTTGTCAATCCTAGAACTCGACTTCTACTGTAAAGATACCCAACTTTCGCATGTGATTCTTTTGTTTTGACTAAGTCCAATATCTCAGTTGTCGCTTGTTGATACGGATCGAACGTCGATCGATGTTTAGGTAAGAACGTCGATCGATGTTCACTTAGACATGCCTTAACGAGTTGATCGATAGGTTCGGTAATATTGTCTAAATCAGTTTTCGCTTGTTTCTAGCAATACTAGCTGAAAGGAATTAATCCTGGTGCAAAACCTACCGTTGTAGTTGTCCGCAATCCTAACTAAGTTCAAGGTTCTAGTTAGCTACTATAGAACACAAGCATTAATCACAATTCTGTGAATGATATTTATCACCTTAGAAATTCTATATTTTGGGTTAATCCCTCATAACCTATTTGAACCCTAAATCTAACAGATGAATTACTCAGACATAGCAAAGCAATTCATAAACATAAACTGAAAAATGCATAAATAGAATAGAGTTAGAAATAGTGGAGTTCCAATACATATCTCTGAAGAAGTCTTGGATCTTTTCTCCAAATCTACTAAAAACCCTAAGTATTGTTTGCAATAAAAAATAGAAAATATGAAAGCGTGTGTTGCCTAGAACAATTAAAGAGGACATAAATATTAGGTTAAAATAGGCTAGGGATACTTCTATAAATGTGTTGTGACTGGGATTTAAGTCGGCTGAAAACCTAGACGGGTCTCGTGCGCTTCGCTGTCGATCGATGGCACATGATGTGCATCTATCGATATTTATCTCTGATTGTCGACCTTCGGACTGGTTTGATGGTCAGCTATGGGTTTCTTCTTATTTTATCTCCAAAATGTACCAAAATAACCACTTTCCTCCAAAACACTCCTGAACCTGTAAATATGCTAAAAAGACTCCAAAACATAATTTATAGTTCCTAAAATACCTATATACCATGGCTAAAAATAGGTAAAATCTATGGTATATCAACTCCTCCACACTATCCTTTTGCTTGTCCTCAAGCAAAACAAAGAGTAGTCTTTATGAAAGAGGTTTGAAAACGGCAGAGACTCACATAATTTAAGAACTCACCATCATCACGTCTACAATGTTGCAAGTCACATCAAATCAATTCGAACTTTAGAGGTATTCTATATACCATATCATAGCTTAGCAACCAAATCCATCTAACCAGCAACTTAGCTAATAATGTCTAACTAACCCATCTACTGACCTCTTTTATTACATATATAAAAGTGTAGGCTTTACCTTGGGAGTATCGATCAAAAGACACATGGACTCTTAATCAAGCAAGTTTCTGAACATACATGTAGTCTTATCTGATCCATTTCTTCCCTCTTTTTCTCTTCCTGAATATCAATTCCAATGAACAATGATGCTGATACAGTCCATCTTATTCATCTTCTTTTCGATTTTTCTTTCTTTTTTTTTCTCTTTTTTTTTATTTCTTGGCAAAGTGTAGGCGAATAATGGAGGTAACAGGAGACACTCCTATCCCTCGCTTCCAACGATGTGTGATCATTCCATTATAGTGGAATAATGGGGTCACATGAGACACTCCTACCCCTCTAAACTGTAGGAAATAATTTCAATCTTTTATTCTTATGAATGCCGAAGAGAGAGAGAGAAGGGAATCAGAAACACAAAGCTTTTTACCTTCCAGACTTGCAGGAGGAATCCGATCTAATGTATACCAAGCCCCAAGAAAAGCAGATTAAGCTCAGTTAGGTTTGAGGTCAGCTTTGGTTCCTTCAAACATTCTCAGCAAGTATGGAGATTTGGCAGGTGATCCACTTTAGTATCTCTAATACACTATGCAGTTAATAAATCTAAGAGTGGTGCTAGAGAGTTGTTAGATATTAAGTGAAATTGAAAAAGTTCATTGTCCATTTCTTGACTCAATAAAAAACTTTTTGAATTTTTTTTATAAAACTCATAAATAAACTAAATATTAGTAAGCCTCCTCCCGGACTTAAATACACTGTCCCCAGTGTATATCTAGTCGAAGTTTGGTGATAACATAAATCATAAGTACACAATTTAACAAGGAAAAACGATATACCTGGCCGCCGATGTTGATGTCGATCGACACAATTAAGTGTCCGTTGATCGTTGCTGGTGTGGTACTGTCGATCGATGTCGACCTTTTCTCATCGGTCCATAGGCTGAGCAATCGTCTCCTCGGATATCTTTTAATTTGTTTTTTTTTGACCTGCAATAAATTAAATGCAAAAATCAGTAATAAATTCAAAATAAAACTATGTAAAACTTACCTAATAGTGGGTTGTCTCCCACTAAGCGTTTTGTTATAGTCATTTAGCTTGACTTTTGAAGGTTGGTTGACTAGTATGGAGGGGACTGACTACTTGCTGAAAAACAAGTGCTACATCTTCTTTGCTCATATGAAACCAGGTACCAACGAAGCCTCTTATGGCTTCATCTCCTCTGGTCCACTGGTTTTTCAGTATCTCCTTATCAACCTCATTGACATGCATCCTGTACTGAAGGTTTCCAATACAGCCTTGCTGCATTCTAAGTCTGGCATGAGTTGTTTTCTCGACGTCCTCAAATCTCTGGGAAAAATCCTCCTTCATCAAGTCTTGAGAAAATTTAATCTCATCAAGCTTGTCTTCTAATAGCTTCACTGTTACCAGCCTTCCTCGTAAAGATGCATGACTATTATCGATCGATGGTTGTGTGTAACCGTTGATCGATGCTTCTGATCGGATCGCATTTTGTTTCCGAATCACGTCTATCTCCTCTTTCAGCTCATCCATGCGTACAATTAGTTTGTCAATGCTGTTGTTGATCGGGTAGTAGACATCATCAAGCCTCCTGTAGGAGTCATCCAGTGAAATCTCCTAGGCTTTATAGGTCACATGTACCATGTCATCAATCTCTGCTCTGTTATAAGTGTCTGGTGATATCACTCAAATTACCTTAAGGAGTGATTTATACTCTCTCAAATAAGAGGTCGAGTTGTAGCACTGAGGGATCGAATTCCCAGGGACTAGGGCACACAAAATATCTAATAGTTATATGGTTAAGCTAGGCTAATAGATTATAAAGCTGTAAATATAGTATACTTGGATGGGCGAACAAGGTAGTTGTTCTTATGGGACTTAGAGTTGTTTGATGGAAGGATGGTTTCTAGATCTAGGGTTTCTATTCAGGTAATCAGGATTATAATGATACAGAGACTAATTGTTGTATGCAAGATATTAAAGAGCTCAACACTTATAAGAACAAATCGATCAGCATTCGCTTTCTAGATTCGTCTATTGACTATATCTAATGATCTCAACAATCGATTTTTGATCAATTAGAAAGTGTCGATCGATGATTTTAGAGGAATATCGATCGAAACACCTTTCACGACGTCGATCGATTATTCTATTGAAATATTGATCGACACCTTTCTAGCAAGCTTTGCGCGCGGGTTTATAAAGTACTCACTAGGGTTGTAGATTAGTTGCATCTCACGGCTCTTGAGGCCGTGTTTCTTGTCAGCGAGGTAAGCACTATTCCCACTCTAGCTCCTCTGACGTTGCTTGATCCATCAACGTGCATGACCCATTCTCCCTCTTCCTTGGTTTCGCTTCAGAGGCATACTTCTTGTTCAAGAGCCGGGAGCAAGGTCGGGTAGAACTTGGCCACAAAGTCTGCTAGGACCTGTGACTTTATAGATGTGGCTGGTCGAAAGATTACGTCGTACTCCCCTAGTTCCACAGCCCATTTAGCTAGGCGTCCGGAGACTTCGGGTTTGTGGAGAACCAACTTTATAGGGAAGGAGGTGACAACCACAATTGGGTGGGCCTGGAAGTAGGGTCGCAGCTTACGAGCGTGACTATCAGGGCTAGGGCCAGCTTCTCCAGATGGCTGTAGCGGGTTTCCGCATCCAGGAGAGCCTTATTTACATAGTAGATTGGTAGCTGCTTGCTTCCCTCCTCGCGTATTAGGACGGCGCTTATGGCGTGCTTCGAGACTGCTAGATACAACAGCATGACCTCGTCGAGCAGTGGCTTGGATAGGAGAGGAGGAGTGGTGAGATACTCCTTAAGCTCATGGAGAGCGGATTCACACTCTTCCGTCCACTGGAAGTCCTTTGGGGTTTTTGAGGGTTCCAAAGAAGGCATGAGATTTTTCGGAGATTCTAGAGATGAATCTATTCAATGCCGCCATTCTTCCTGTTAGCCTTTGAACCGCCTTGACGTTCTTCAGGGAAGGGATCAAATGAATGGCTCTGATTAGCTCTGGGTTGGCCTCAATGCCCCGGTGGGTTACAATGTACCCGAGGAACTTGCCGGATCTGACCTGGAATGAGAATTTGGCTGTTTGAGTTTCATGTTGTGCTTCCTGAGAGTGGAGAAGGCTTGTTGCAGGTGGGATATGTGGTCTTCAGCCTCTAGGGACTTGACCAGCATGTCATCGATGTAGACCTCCATGGTTCGCCCTATCTGCTCTGCAAACATCATTTTCACCACTCGCTGGTAGGTTGATCCCGCGTTTTTCAAGCCAAAGGGCATAACCTTGTAGCAATAGATCCGTCTGGACGTCATGAAGGATGGTTTCTCCTGGTCTTCTGGATGGATAAGTATTTAATTATAGCCGGAGAAAAACGTCCATGAAGCTCATCAGCTGATGCCCCGCGGTGGCGTCGACCAGCTTGTCGATATGAGGTAGAGGGAAGGGGTCCTTTGGACATGACTTGTTGAGGTCCATGAAGTCTATGCATACTCTCCACTTCCCGTTCTTTTTCTTGACTATGACAACGTTGGCTAGCTGATATACCTTGGATTTGACCCATTTTTATCCATGGTATATAAGTATTTTACTATATATATATCTATGTTTTCTACTCTTCTAGGTATGTTTTAAGGTTCAGGTGCATTTCGGAGTAAAGCTATGATTTTGGAGCATTTTGGAGCTTAAAGGACATTTCACCCGAGCTGACCACTTAGAGGTCGACGAGAGGAAGAACAATCGATCTATGCACATCAGTGCTGACGATCGATATCAGGAAATGCCTCGACAGATGAAGATTAATATCGATCGATGTACACAAGTACCATCGATCGATGTCGAGACACCAGACGCGACATTTTGGATTCAGCAGACTTAAAAACCAAGGCCAAGCCAAATTACCAAAACGCCCTGACGAGTTTTTAGCCTAGTAGAATATATACTGCCTAAGTGTTTTGACAGCAGGAGAGCTTTTTCTAGACCTAGTTTTCTTACAAGTTTCATTGGGGAGAGAAGATCACTTGTGATTGGAACTCCTTGTTTTCATTTCTTTTCATCTATACTATGAGTTTCTATTCCTTTATTGTTATGAATTGCTTTGCTATGTCTGAGTAGTTCAACTGTTAGATCCAGGGTTCAGATAGGTTTGTGGGATTAGCCCCAAACTATAGATCTGCCTTGTTGTGATATTCATGATAGATTTGTATTCATTGCTTGTTTTAGCCTTGCTAACTAGAACTTGATCATAGGATTGCATACTCAAGCACCCTTGTTATCCCATCCTGACATCTATCTATCATATTAGGACTGCTAGACAGGGCTAATCGCCAATTTAGCATCTTAGTAGGGCATTTCATACTCGCGCATAGGCCTGGCTAGAACCCGTCGATCGATGTCCTCAACTGACTATCGATCGACGTTGGCAAAGGTGTATCGGTCGATGTCTTAATAGACCATCGATCGACACTCTCTCGTTGTCTGCATACTAACCGTTGAGACACGAGATCTAGTCTATTAACCAGTGGTACATGCGACAGCTGATCACTGAGTCAAGCGAATGAGCTCTAATATATCATGCATGCAACAGTTAGGCATCTATAGGTACTACATCTGAATCTCTTTTGATGAGAGTAACACTCGTTAGGGTAATTTGAGTGGTATCAAATTTAGTACCGTTGCCGGGGAGCTTTGATCGCCATTAGATTTAGTTTTATTGATTCTTATTCTTTTTTCTACCCCCTTTCTAATAATCTTTTTCTTGTCTTTTCAGGTGCATGCCCAGCGGTACCAGAAGAAACAAGGAGAAAGACTTGCTGTTCTCAGACGATCCTGCTCATTTGGAATGCACCATCCGTAGAGGTCAACGTTCCACATCGCTCGACGCAACAACTTCACCGTCTATCGATACGCACAACCAACCGTCGACCGACACCAGACCATCATCGTCGATCGATCCTGATCGTTCGACAACGATCGATACTACACCGCGTACGTCGATCGATACCGTGTCGTCAAAAATGGTAAACATTATTATTCTAACTCAGGACGAGAACGGAAACCTGTATGACCAGGCCGGTCATCTGCGTAATGCAACATGTCTGAAAATAGATGCTCAGGGAACTATAATCCCTGATGCTGATGCTACAGGAGCTGCTCAACCTGTAGACGAGGACGCTCGATCGAAACCACTGGCCGACTACAATCCCCCAGATGAGTACTATTCCAACAGATAAGCTACTCGACTTCCGGAGATCCAGAAGCAGAATTTCGAGCTGAAGCCTCAATACTACACTCTCGTGTCGCAGATACCCTACTCTGGGTTACCGCACGAGCATCCTATGGACCATTTGGAACGGTTCGAGGATCTAATCACTGCTATTCGGATGGAAGGAGTCCCCAAAGATTACCTGCTGTGCAAGCTCTTCAGATACACGCTGAATGGAGAAGCGATGCACTGGCTTAGGCAGCAACCCACAGGATCTTTAACATCCTGGAGCGATATCAAGAATGCTTTCTTACGAAACTTCTTCGATGAGGCGCGCGCTGAAGAACTTCGGAACAAAATTTCCACATTCTCGCAGAAGGTTGGAGAGTCTTTCAAAGATGCGTGGATTAGATTTAGGTTCTTCCAGCGAGACTGTCCACACCACAGATTTAACGAAGTGCAGCTGCTAAGCACTTTCTTCCGAGGTCTCGCCTTACAGTATCAAATAGCCCTTGATACGGCGAGTGAAGGAAACTTCACTACTCGGAATATGTTAGAAGCTGTGAGACTTATCGAAAACCTTGCTAACAGCAGCAGCACCAAAAACACTGACTTTGAACGGACGAAGTCTGTAGCCTCTATCGGGAAGGAACAGATGGACGAAGTAAGAGCTAAGTTAGATGTGGTGCACGAGCTTCTTAAGAAGCAAGTCTGTTCAGCTGAAGGAGTAGTAGCAGATACGGAAGGAGAAGAAAATGTGAACTACATCGGAGGTACCGG
This sequence comes from Brassica rapa, assembly GCF_000309985.2. NCBI lineage: Eukaryota > Viridiplantae > Streptophyta > Magnoliopsida > Brassicales > Brassicaceae > Brassica > Brassica rapa. The sequence continues at coordinate 19,777,453 of NC_024803.2, read as the reverse complement.
ATTCCAGAAATTTGCAAACCAGGGCGGAAACAGAAACTTCTTTGGAAATGGCCAAAGAAGTAACCAAAGTTTACAATTTCAAAAACCCTTCAACAACAACAAAGTCTACTCGAACTCTTACAACCAAAATCCACCACCCCAGACTCAGGAAAGCAAGATCGAAGAAATGCTTGATCGAGTACTGTTGGGACAACAACAAATCACCGTGGATTTCAACAGTAAAATAGACTCCGCCTACAACAATCTGAACACCAAAATCGAGACCTTAGGGACTCAGGTGAGAAAACTTGAAACCCAAGTAATTCAGACGGGCGAGACTATAAAGAGGCAAGAAGCTTTCGCTAGAGAGGCAGGAGCCGACAAAGGGAAACACCACGTAAATGCCATCATAGATGATGATTTCTGGCAAGTGGTGAGAAATGAAAAGCTTGAGGAAGGAGACTTCAAAATCGAAAGCTCCATGAGTCTCGGCGGATCCCAATGGTGTCGACCGATGTCGATGAACTCGCATCGATCGACAGACCATGATGAAGATCGATGGACGGATTACTCCAGTCATCGATCGACGTCGTCTGCCAAATCGACTGAGTGCAATTCGGTTCGAATTCTAACTCATGAAGAATTCGCAGCTAAGCATCCTCACCCACCCTCTCCTTTCTATGATAAAATCGATCGATCGGTTGAGCCAACCATCGATCGACAGAGTGAGTCCGACGTCGATAATCACAACACACCTCCCATCAATCGACAGGCACCTATGACATACCGAGTGCGGTTACCCTCAATAGATAATGATTACACCAACGCACTCAGACCACCACAAAACCCATTAGCTAACCCACCCGAACCAAAACCCAACCCTTTAAATAGTTCACCTGAATCAGTTCAAGAAGAACAAGAAGCTGGAGGGAGAAGGTTAAGGAAAAGAAAGGAGAAGATTCCTAAAAACCTTAAGCAGGAAGCTAACGATAAGGAGATGGATGGTTTCACTAAAAGAGTCCTCAGAATCCCAATCGAAAAACCTTTTGATGATGCTTACTTCACACACCGGTTGTGAATGTTCTTCAGAGAAACAAAGGTAACTGAGGAGGACATTAGGAGATTGTTTCATCAAGTCAGAGAGTAGATGAAACACAGGATCACATTGACGAAGAAGAGTGATCCTGGGAAGTTTGCAATACCATGCGTAGTCAAGGGTGTTGAATTTCCCCATTCAATGTGTGACCCAGGAGCATCAGTTAGTATCCTCCCTAGGATCATTGCAGACCAGCTTGGTTTGACCATCAAACCTACAACGGAATCTTTCACCTTCGTGGATCTTTCAGAGAAACGATCAAGAGGAATCATAAGAGATCTGGAGGTACAGATTGGTAATGCCCTTGTCCCTGTAGATTTTCATGTCCTAGACATCGAGCTTAACTGGAACTCTTCACTTCTGCTTGGACGATCTTTCCTAGCTACAGTAGGAGCCGTATGTGACATGAACAAAAACAAATTGTGTCTAACGCTCATAGACCCAAACATCCACTACGACCCCATCCGACCTAAGAGAAAGGTCATTAATTCTGTGGATTACGGGAAAGAACTTGGCTTCATTGGCGCATGCCATTGTGGAGCAGAGTATGAATCGGAGTACAAAACAGAGTACTCGGAATCGATCGACACCCCAACCTTTCCATCGATCGATTCCAATGAGTCAACGGTGACCGATGACCGCAACAACACGTCACTCGACGTAATGCACCCAGTTGACCATTTCGCTTCAGCTAATCATTGTTACCAACACTTTACCTTCCAACCTCCAAGCAAGAGAGGACATGATGATTATTCCATAGGCAGTTGGGCAGACAGTGGTTTCCATGAAAGTTTTGCAGTTGACACTGTAATTACTTCACCTAGTGAGGGACATACAGAGGAACACGATGAGGATTATTGGAAAGAACGTGCAATAGAAATGTCTTTGCAGGATGAAAGACTTGAAACACCTAAGTTCACAAACACGTTTCCAACATAGTTCGATGCTGTGCACTCCACATCGGTCGATACCCACCCTCGTCCAGCAAAACAACCGCTCACATCGATCGACACACGTAATGGAACATCGATCGATATTCGCGCCGCAACGAAAATTCAGGAGCAGGAGAATATTCCCTCCCCAACTAGGTTTATAGATACCTATATAAATCGTTTTGCACCCCCGAAACCACCTACACACATCAGAGCAAACACACAAGCAAAAAGATGAACACTCTTCCTTCTACATCAACAGAAAAATCCATGAAGAGGAATCATCTCAAGAACACAAGTTCTGCAGAAATTACTCTGCCATCGATCGATGCAACTGTATCTACATCGATCGATACTACTCTAAACCCTAATCTTTCTATTTCTAAATTAAATGAAAATGTAAACATTGATTACGGTTTTCTAACACCTCATGAATTTAGTATTTTCAGGGACCCAGATGGAAACGCACGTGCAATGGATGGAAGGATTTTACAAGTGTCTAGAGAGGACATAGTAGACATCCTTCAAGTAGCCAATGGACCCGACAACCTATTCTCACAGCAACGTGGCACTCCAGACGTCATTCAAACAGATCCTAACAACCACGTAGGAGTCGCCACAACAGAGATCAATCCAGATCTATCACGCCAACCAAATGGGCAAGCATCAATCGACGGTACATTGGAGACATCGATCGACAGGGTAACACCAACGTCGATCGATAGAGATGAATCGACGTCGATCGACAGACGGTATGAATGTGGGAACCGCGCTTTTGACATGTACGGAGCCAGAATGTTCACTTGGGAACAAAGGGACGAGTATGGAGTCTACAGAGATGAGTGTGGACACGCACGAGGCGTAGCTGGTGAGATGATACCTGTCACAAAGGACGACATCAGAAAATTACTGGAAAGAGCATCTCTTTTTGAAGAGAGACACATCTGTCTTCCAGAACATGCCACTTCCTTCACACTCACAAGACTGGCACCAGAACTCTACACCAAAGATGAAATCGATGAGATGGTGTTTGGTATTTGTGGAGCTCAGGAGAAACTGGGAGAGGAGCTCAAAACATTGGTAGAAGATACACATCAGCCTTTGGATAGAGGCTACAATGAGCTTTTCAGAAGTATGGCAGAAATGAGAACAGAAATTGAGAGTTTACGTCAGCAACTTGAGAAGGAAGCTACGACCTCGACATCGATCAACGCACCACATGCAACATCAATAGACGTCAGTCTTCCTACAGCTCAGATCCCTGCAGAACCGCAATGTTCAACACAACAAAGGGATGAATGGGAAGTCTCATACATCGACACGAGGATAAACGACGTTTATTGCCCTCTCAACAACAACGTGGACTGGCTAAGCACTAAAATCGAGCTACTACAGCAAGATCTGGACACCATTCGCAATAAGGACCAACAACCAGCCACATCGATCGACATGTGTACCTTCACATTGCTCGACGCTAAAGTCTCAGCCATGAATGAGAGGCTGAGGACTTACGAGGATATGCATGACCGCTTTATATCACCAGTCATGACATATTTAAACAGATTGTCTAGTGAATTACTTCATGCCCAAAAGGATATTGAGAACATTACTAATCAAAGGCTTTTGCAGGCAAAATCAGCATCGATCGACAGGCTACGAGGACCTTGGATCGATGGCAAGAAACCTGTGGAGTTACTTCCTTACACAGCAGCAGAGGTTGACAAGATCACATCCAAGATCTACACTGCTCTAGACACCATGGAGGAACGACTTGACAAACGCTGCGATGACATCTACTTTCCATTCGACAACAAAATCAGTGGACTAGACAGCCACGCATAATGGCTACAGAAAGAAGTCAAAGCCATTCAGAGGCAACTCGCAGCTCAACACCAGATATCAGCATCGATCGACAGGACACGAGCGAAATCGACCAACGAACACATAATCGCATCGATCGACGCCGAGTCTACACCAATCGGCGAGCGGCTGATACACAAGACAGTAGAGTCAATGCAAAAGGAACTGACAGAACTTTCAGCATACGCCTATGACAACTTAGGCTGGCACAAGGTCAGCATTGACAACGTTCAACAAAGGCTACAGAACATCTCCAATGTACTTGAGAAGATGGATGACAAATGGACAAGAAATGATGAGGCCACAAGAAGTTTCATTGCATCTTGGTCCAGAATGCGCAGAGATGACGTGGATGCTTGCTTTCCAACAAGCAGCTGTTTCTCCACCCATTAGCCAATCACTACCACAGTCAAGCTAAATGACTATAACCAAGCGCTGAGTGGGAGGCAACCCAATATTAGGTATTTTATTTTGGTTTTATTAGCTAGCATTTATTTACTTTCGTTTTATTTCTTTCAGATTTAGGAGACCCAAGTAGGAGGACCTGAATATCGACCGACGACGAGATGTCGAAATCGCTCGACATAGACAACCACACGACGATCGATGTAACACTTTCACATCGATCGATATCTAATCCGGTCAGATGTATCTTCCTTACTTGTTACATTTCGTACATCATGAACTATTCATCAGAACTCCGGCTGAGTTACACTGGGACAGTGTAATTTAAGTCTGGGGGGAGATTTACTGATATAATTTATTTTATTCTTATGTAAAAAGGAATTTTAATAAATTATGCTTAGCTATTGAAAATAAGGACTATAATCTTTTATTGATTTACACATGAATATATAACCAATCTTTAGCACCATTTTATATTTACTGATTGCAGATAGCACTAAAGATGCTAAAGCGGATCAACCTATCACCTACACACTTGCCTTGAACCGTATGAAGTAACCAAAGCTGATTTCCAACACTAAACCTGACATAACCTCTTGTCTTGGGGCTTGGTATACATGGGATCAGATTCTTCAGACAGGTCTGGAAGGTAACGCCTGGTTTAGATTATTTATCACATTTTCTCTCTCTAAATTTCGACCCTAGATTAGTTAGTAAGTATTATTCAAAAAAAAAGTAAATAAATAAGATCTATTGTTTAATTAGGATGAGTCTGAATAGGACTTGGTGGCTAAAACCATTAAGGCTTGATTCATAAAGACTCAAATACAAGAGTTCGAAACGGGACTTGGAGGCGGCAATCTTCAAGGCTCGCTTTCGTAAAGAACTCTTGGATGTAGGTCAAAAAGAAGTAAACAGAACTTGGTGGCAACCACCATTAAGTTTTGATTCATGGAAGCCTGTCCAATCTTGGTCACTGATCCTGCAATGGAAGCAGACTTTGACTCAAGAGAGAAATTTAGAGAGAGAGAAACTAGGAACTAACTTTTACCTGCAGCTCCAGATACCTGTCTGAAATCCTTGCATCATGTGAACGATACTCCCAAGGTAAAGGATTCACTTTATATTTATGCTAAGAAATAAAATCAGTAGAGGGGATGTCAGACGTGAATTGATGAGTTGTGTTATGTTAGAAATGGTTGCTAAGCTAGGATATTGAATAGTGTGCTTTTGTGATTAGGAGTTTTTAAATGTGGTTGCAAAATTGTTGAGGAAAGATTTCTATGCTTTAAAATCTTAAGTCCCCAATATTTTCAAACCTCTTTCAGAGAGACTGCCTGTATGTTTTGCTTGAGGACAAGCAAAATGGTAAGTCTAGGGGAGTTGATATACCTTGGATTTGACCTATTTTTATCCATGGTATATAAGTATTTTACTATATATATATATATGTTTTCTACTCTTCCATGTATGTTTTCAGGTTCAGGTGCATTTCGGAGTAAAGCTATGATTTTGGAGAATTTTGGAGCTTAAAGGACATTTCACCCGAGCTGACCACTTAGAGGTCGACGAGAGGAAGAACAATCGATCGATGCGCATCAGTGCTGACGATCGATATCAGGAAATGCCTCGACTGATGAAGATTAATATCGATCAATGTACACAAGTACCATCGATCGATGTCGAGACACCAGACGCGACATTTTGGATTCAGCAGACTTAAAAACCAAGGCCAAGCCAAATTACCAAAATGCCCTGACGAGTTTTTAACCTAGTAGAATATATACTGCCTAAGTGTTTTGACGGCAGGAAAGCTTTTTCTAGACCTAGTTTTGTTACAATTTTCATTGGGGAGAGAAGATTACTTGTGATTGGAACTCCTTGTTTCCATTTCTTTTCATCTATACTATGAGTTTCTATTCCTTTATTGTTATGAATTGCTTTGCTATGTCTGAGTAGTTCAACTGTTAGATCCATGGTTCAGATAGGTTTGTGGGATTAGCCCCAAACTATAGATCTGCCTTGTTGTGATATTCATGATAGATTTGTATTCATTGCTTGTTTTAGCCTTACAAACTAGAACTTGATCATAGGATTGCATACTCTAGCACCCTTGTTATCCCATCCTGACATCTATCTATCATATTAGGACTGCTAGAGAGGGCTAACCGCCAATTTAGCATCTTAGTAGGGCATTTCATACTCGCGCATAGGCCTGGCTAGAACCCGTCGATCGATGTCCTCAACTGACTATCGATCGACGTTGGAAAAGGTGTATCGGTCGACGTCTTAATAGACCATCGATCGACACTCTCTCGTTGTCTGCATACTAACCGTTGAGACACGAGATCTAGTCTGTTAATAAGTGGTACATGCGACAGCTGATCACTGAGTTAAGCGAATGAGCTCTAATATATCATGCATGCAACAGTTAGGCATCTATAGGTATTATATTCTCTAACACCTGAATAGTGGCCCTGCATCTAATATCATTTCCAACCAAGTTACATTTATTATTTACTCGCTTGTTACTATTGCTATTTCATTTAAACATTTACAACCTTTAGAATTAATAAACACAAGATTTAATTGTTCCCTAGCTCCTTGTGGATTCGATCCCTAAGTACTACATCTGAACCTCTTTTGATGAGAGTAACACTCCTTAGGGTAATTTGAGTGGTATCACTAGCCATTCCGGATATTGCACCTCGCGAATGAACCCTGCGTCGAGCAGGCTTTTGACTTTGTTGTTGATGATTGCGTCCCTTTCGGGAGCAAACTTCCTCCTCTTTTGTCTGACGGGTTGTTGTAGAGGATCCACCTGCAGCTTGAGCATGATGATCTCTGGATCGATCCCAGGCATATCTTCGTGGGACCAAGCGAAGCAGTCGGAGTTAGACCTAAGGAAGTCTATTAACTTCCTCCTTAGACCTTTGGTCAGCTTAGAACTGATTTCTAGATGTCGGGTATGATCTCCTTCGGTTAATGGCACGTCGTCCATTTCTCTACCTCCGGTTCCTCGGTGTGATGAGCCGGAGGCTTGCTCTGTAATTGCTATAAAACCTTGGTATTTCCCTTCAGGGTAGTTTGATAGCAGGAGCGAGAATACTCCTGATCCCCTCTGATCGCCCTTATTCCCCAGGGTGTAGGGAGTTTCACAATTTGGTGAAGGGTCGAAGAGACGGCTCCCATGCCATGAATCCATGGCCGTCCCAGGATCATATTGTAGGACGAGTCGCAGTGTACGACAAGGAACTTGGTTGACATATTGATCCCTTCAGCTTATACCGGGAGGGTCACCTCTCCGGCGGTTTGCTTGACTTCTCCGCTGAACCCTATGAGTGGGGTTATCCTCCGAGTTAGAGCGCTTTCCTCTAGCCCCAAATTCTTGTATGCGGTCTGGAAGATTATGTTGCCAGAGCTTCCATTATCTACCAGTATCCTTTTCACCAGGCAATTCGCTAGAGTGAGCGATATGACCAGGCGTCATGATGTGGGGTGAGAACCTTTTCCTGCTCCTTTTTCGTGAAACTTATTTCTTCTGTACCCAGTGTAGAACCTAAATTCCACACAAAGTATTTGATAGTGATCGGGGTTGATCTAGGGAAGATAAATGATGTGGGAACAATATCTTTAGAACACAACGATGTTAAATAGTTTCCAGTAGGTGAAAAAAACCTTTATTGATAACTGAGATCGAATACAATGAGTCGAACTAGATTGAATGAAACACACAAGTTTGATCAAGAAGGAATCTAAAAGTGGGAAGACAATAAGATTGATATGAATGTAAGGCTATGTCTAGGGTTTTCAACGTGTCCTCCTCCTTGTTTCTTCTCCTTCTTTTATAGCAAGTCGACTCCGAGATCTCCGTTTCTTGTTGCACGATCATTGCGACCTCTGTGGCTCCTTCTTCGAGCACAATTCTGGTTGTGGACTTCGGCATGTCTTGGCCCATGTCTACGATCGGGGCCCATTTCAATTTTGACCAAAATTGGGTCTAACATTTGCCCCCCAGCCCTTTTTTTTATTTGATCGAAAACGAAAAGGGGCGGTTATCCTTTGGTCTGGATTTTACGGTTAACATCATTCGGGTTCGGTTTTAATGACTGTTTTCGAAAGAAACGTTTGTTGGCGCGCTTTCTTTTATTATTATTTTAATCGGTAACGGCTACTTTAGTCGCCGCTAAGGCATAGACTAGGTTATAATTGCCATTCTCGATAGCGATGATAGAGCCGTTAGGGAGGCTTATATATACGTAGGAGGCTTTCTTTCAGCGTTATCTCTGTTTCCTAGCTCAGATCTCTTTCTCCCTTGCTCTAAAATCTTTCTATACGAGATCGAGATGTGTTCGTCTTTCAATTTTCCTTGTCCAACTACTACTGCGGACGATCTCGAGAACCTTCACAAGTTTCATGGGGTCGATCGTTCCGTTGTTCTTGATTTGGAAAGAACGGGTGAGACCCCTGAAACCGTGAGAGAGGGCTACTACGGAGCCTAACTTTCCTTTTTCCATTCTTGCGGTCTTATCTTCCCGATTCTGGAGCCGATACTTGGGATTTTGGCGGAGCTTGGGTTATCCCTCTCTCAGCTTCTCCTGAATTTCTTCAGGCATCTTGTTGCGTTTTTGGTTAAGGCTAGGGAGGAGGGTCTCGATTTTGGTCTTAGCGAGTTTCGTCAGTTCGTTCTGGTGAAAGGGAACAATCAGACCCCTTGGACTTTCCTTGTTTCTCCGCGTCCAGGTCGCCACGTCATAGAAGATATTCCTTATCGAGACGAGAAGTGGCGCGAACAATTCTTCGTTTTCCGGATGGATCGAGCATCTATGGGTGACTTCGATTTCTCCCGGCTCTCTTGGCGTTGGGCTGAGAATATCGGTTAGTTTCTATCTCGCCTATGCATTTTGTGTTTTTGGGATTGAAGACAAAAATTTTTGTTTTATTTTATTGAATGTAGTTCCTGCTGGAAATTCCTCGATGTCGGATGAGATCCGTGGTATGATGAGAATCCTTCGGAGAGGTCGCTAGAATTGGTTCACTTTTGACCAGACTCGGATTCAGACTGTTTTTGCCTTGCCAGTAGGGACTGGCAAAGCTCCTTTAATTGAGAAGTCGGAGGACAAGACTGGGCATTCCCGGGAGGTTGCAGGGGCCTCTTCTGCTCAGGACAAGTCTTCGGATCGGTTGAATAGACAGCTCGTGAGGAGGTCGTTGTTCCGAATTTCTGGGTCTGCGTCGAGGAGTCGAGCTTCAGGAAAGCCTCCTTTAATCTCGATCCATGATTCCGACAATGACGATGTTCCAGAAGAAAGTCAGCCTCCTGATCGTTGAGTTATGGTATGGATGAGGAGACTGTGGTGATGACTCGTAAACGACGTCGATCATCGGAGGAGTCTTTGCCCGGCCATCTCGTCCTAGGTTTATCCCTGGGGGAGATGGTTCTTCATTTGCGGTTCAGAGCGATCTGATTTCCCTCGCTGGTCGTATGAGGTCCGCGGGTTGCCGTCTTCTGTCTCTCACTTCGTCAGTTGAGATGGAGGCCTATGCCAAGGTTGCTGTGGCGAGCTCTAAGGTTCGTTTCTTGTTTACCTTTTTTCGAGAAATCACTTTGCATCATTTGCTTATCTCGATTTCTTTTTAGGTTATGGAGGCTTTTAATGAATATGTCGTGATGATGGGGGATCATGTCGCGGCTTCCAGGAATGATAAGGAGAACGAAAGCATTGGCTCTGAGATCAAGAGGCTTTCAAAAGAGCTTTAAGCCAACAAGCGAGAAGGGAAGAAGGATGCTGAGAAGATCGAAGCTTTGACTGAAGACTGGAAGAGAGTTCATCTGGAAAATAAGGTTCTCGAATCTCGGATGGTCACTAAACGGGAAAGAATTGCGGCGCTCGAGGTTGAGAGGGATCGGGATGTTTGCCGAGCTTCCCGTATTGCTCGTCGCGACACTGCGGCCAAGTATCGGGAGGTCCTTGAATCCTTGAAAGATAGGTGGGCGAGCAAGAAGAATGAAATATCTGCTGATATTCAGCTACAGGAGGTGGTTGCGAATATCGATCTCTTGACCGAGCTCAAGGATGGAGGCTTGACTGTGGATGCGGAACTTGCTCGTTTGAAGGAAATGGAAAGAAATTGCGTGAATCTTCTCGCGTCGGCTGCTGTGCCTGATTAATCGATCTCTGAGCTCGATCTTCCTCAAATCTCAGATGATTCCATGGATCAAGTTGGGGGGTCGTCTGTCCCCGATGATTCCGTTTCTAGTTAGCTTTTTTTGTTTAATGTCTTTGGATATTCGCTGATCTTTGATCTCGATACTTTGAATTTTGTTTTTGACGGATAAGTATATAATTTCAGAATATCCCAGTTTCCTTATCTTTCGAGATTCTTTCATTCGTGCTGTTGAGATATTGCGCCTTTATAAAGCCTTTAGCTTCATTGGGGAATTTATCGTAATATTTCGTTCAGTCTCCTTTTTACTTGCTAGAAATCATGACTTCGAGAAGATCTAACTCTCGTGATTCTGACAGGGTGCAAACTCGAACTGGTGTTGCCAATGCGGAACGCATTTGATCCGGAGATGTGAGCGACGCTCTCACAGAGGTTCTGCGTGAGGAGACTCGACTTCCACGGTCCTTGTCCCAAGGGACAAAAGATTCCGAAGGTGAGGCATCTGTTACTCGCGTCAAATCGAGTAGCCCAACGGGTTCAGAGGGGCGTGATCGTCCTACAAAGAAAGCTAAGACGAATGGTTCGGATCGTCGTCTTGTTGTCCGAAATGATACGGTTGTTGCCAAGCCGTTTCATTGGCAGTTCTCGCATTCCAAGGACTGCCCCATTACTGAGGATCCAGACATTGTTGCTCATTTGGGGAGGCATTTCAAGCTTGCTGGATGTCCGCTTCCTTCTCTGCGTAATATGACGGAGCGTGAAGCCTATGTAACGATGGCCGTGGCCTATGCTAAGGTTATTCTTTTTGAAACATGATCTTTGTCGAATCGTTGGTTCGTTTTATCTTTGTTGATCTGCCGTGTTTCAGGCTATGGAAGCTAACAATGAGTTCACGGAGACTTTAGAAAAACGCCTACAGGACGTTCCGCGTTCTGACGAACTTAACGAAATAAAGAAGGTTGTTCGTAAGCTGAAGCTCGGTCTTAAGATGGCTCAAGATCGGGAGCGTGCCATGCCACCCAACTGGCTGTCGCCGAAAAGCTGGGTAATCAGGCTGCTACGCTCGAAGCTCGTCTGCGGGTTGTGAGCAACGAAAGGAGATCGGCCCTTGAGCGAATTTCCGTTCTGGAGGCGGAGGTTGAATCTTCTGCCAACACGTTTGCTGATGATCGCCGCCGTGCAATATATGATGCCAAGAAGGTTATGGCGGACAGCTATCTGGAAGTGTTGGTTTCTCTGAAGGAAAAATGAGAACAAAAGAAGGCGGCGGCATATAGTAAGGCTCGTCTTTGGGAGGTTGTGGCCAACATAGATCTCTTGAAAGAGATTATGAACAACAATCTATTGGCTTCGGATGAGTTGTTGCAGCTTCAAGCAATGGAGGTCGAGCTCGGATCTGAAGTTGATGTTTTGGCGACCTCGGATTTCTCTATTGGGAAGCTCGACCTGCCCCATATTTTGGAGGATCTGCCCGAAGATTTCTTTGCTAAGGTTCCTTCTACAGCGGATGGTGCGGGGAAGTGCTCGGATGACCGGTTTGAAGACGGTGAATTTGGCATCGAAGAATAGATTTTTGGAGATTTTTTTTTGTTTTTTTTGCTTCTGTTGCTTTATTAATATTTCTTTTATTTTAACAAAGAAGGGATCGTAGGTCCCGACTTGTTTGTCGCCACTTTATGTTTCGTGCGAGGCCGACCCTTTGGGGGGGGGGGCATGTGTCGATTTTTGTAAATATTCTTATCGACAGTTTTGATGAAACAAAAGATTTTGTTTATTAGTTTTGTCGCACTTGTTGGCGGAGTTGGCCGCGACTGAGGACTTGATCAGGGTCCTGGTTTTTGGTCAACTGTGAATCTTATGCGATTTCCTGATATGGGAAATTTGTTGTGCTCGAACGTCTAAGGATTGTATTTGGTAAGGTGTTGGATTCTGTTTCGTTACAAATTAGAGAAAGAAAACAGTCTTTGAAATTATCGAGCTGCTGTTCCACGGGTGTTGCGGTGTGTTTACTTTGAATTCTGTTGGTGGGAGGAGACTGAACTCGTGTCGTGAGTTGCCTACGTACCCTCGTTGAGGGATCAAGTCATAACGTGGTTCGATTCTTTCCCTGAGGACAGGGTTGGTTGTTCGATTATTCGTGTACGTAGTTACGACTGTTTGTTAGCTTTGGTTGTGATTAAGGTTGTTGTTCGATGTCCTTAAAGCTTGCGAGGTAGCATGTCCTGAAGTTCTTCTGGCTTCCTCTGATGGTTTCGACTCCTTTTGCCGTTGGGAAATTCAGGCATTGATGGTATGTCGAAGGAAATGTTTTCATGCTGTATAGCCAAGGTCTACCAAGGATTGCATTGAATGGGGCTGGACGGTCTATCACGATGAATTCTACGGTTTTTCTGACTTCTCCGGCGGTCACCGCGTGTTCGATTGATCTGAGAGAGTAGGTGGTCTCTCCTGCGAAGCCAATGAGAGGTGTTCGCTCTTGTTTTAGGAGTGCTTTGGTGAATCCCATTTTCTTAAATGCTTCGTAGAAGAGGACGTCGGCCGAGCTTCCGGTTTCGATCATTACTCGGGATAGTTCGCAGCTACCAACGTCGATTCGAATCACGAGAGCATCGTCGTGTGGTTTATCGAGGTCTGCGGTTTCGTTTTTGTTGAAGGTGATTTCGTGGTCAGGACCTGTTAAGGGCTCTCTAATTCCTACATTGTTCTCAGCTCTTCTCTGGTATGCTTTGATTGAGTTAACTGAGTGGCTGAACTTCGAGCCTCCATAAATGAAATCGATCCTTTTCATACCCTCGTTATGGGCCGGGAAGTTCCATCTCTTAATCGGTGCTGGTTGGTAATGTCTCTGCCCTCCAGACAGATTGCGATTGATGGTCTGCATTATGACTTTCTTCTGAATCGGTTTCTCCAAGAGCTCGTGAATTTTGTTCATTTTAATGCTTTCGCTTGAAGTTGAAAAATCTCATGCTAGGAGGTCTTGTGTTTTGGTGTTACTTCATGACCTGGGAAGGAGGGGTGTCCTCGTCGGTTTTTTCTAGTGTGCGGATTGCTACCGCGATCTCGAAACGGATTTTTCCTTCGGTTTGGCTCTTGATTTCATCGGTTGCTTTGCTGTTCTGCCCCCATGAAATAATGTCGACCCTTTTCTTCGGAGCCGGAGGTGGAGAGCTTGGTGATTCCTGCTCGATCTCCCTACCTCTTTTGTTCGTTGGGACCTTGGTTTTTTGGTTAGATTTCGGAGTTAGTGGTTCCTCTTTTTCTCCTGCTTCTTCGTTAGTTTTCTTATTTTCGTTTTGATTACGAAGTGCAGCCCGACATTCCTCGGTTGAGTGGCCCTTGCGGTCAAGGAAGGTGCAATATTTGCTGAGGTCGTATGTCGATGATTTCTGCAGCCAGTTATTTATTGAGTAGGAGTGTTGTCCCTTGGTGGTTGGTTCTTTGGGGGTCGCCGGATTTTTGATTGCATTATTCTTGTTTGCACTGTATTGTTCCTTTAATGCTGCGAGTTCCTCCTCGTGGCTGGCGAAGTACGAGGCTCTCTGTAAGGCGTCATCCAGTGAGATACGTGTTCGAACCGCCAGTTCTTCCCTAAATTTGGATGAGAACCAAACTCCATTCTTTAATGCTGCTAAGGCGACGGCTTCGTTTGGGTGCAAAATTTTGGCCTTGATCTCTCGGAACTTGTTTATGTACGCTCTTAATGGTTCGAAAGGTGCTTGTTTGAGGTTCCAAAGGTCTGCTTCGGTAACTTTGGTCTCTATGAAGACTGAGTATTTTTTTCAGGAATGTTGATACCAACTGGATGAAGTTGTCGATAGAATTTTCTTCTAGTCTGGCGAAAGATTCTAGTGCGGCTCCAGTGAGATTTTCGGCGAAGAAACAGCAGTACCCAGCTTCTTTTTCGTCTTAAGTGAGGTGCGCTCTCGATATCGCTAGATGAAAGGCTCGCACATGGGCTTTTGGGTCTGTGCTTCCGGCGTACTCGAGGAATTTTAATTTTCCCATGTGATGTAGTCTTACGCTGGCGATTCTGTTTGTAAACGGGTCCTTCTTGTTTTGTCGATGACCATATCGATGTCCGGGGCGGAGCTCGTTGCCATAAGCATGATCGCATGTATTTTCTTGAGCTCGGCATCGTTCTTTTCAATATAATCTGGAAGGTTCCGTTTTCACTCGGAGTCCCCAAATCTTCCCTTTGAGGGTCGTGTCTTCGGGTTTGTTCCGCTTGGTTATCGATCCCTGCCTGATGGAAGGGTCCTCGTCGCAGATGGAATTTAATTTTCGGGGATGGAATGGTTCAATGCGAAGCTCGCGTCCTTAGCTCTCCTTGCCTTTCTGTTGATCCGTTATGGAATTGGATCGGGGTGGTCTGTGGTCGTTGGAGTTCGATTTCGTCTAATCCACTGTAACTTAAACTTCGGTGGGCGATGCCTTGCAGTTGGGGCCGTTTCGAATTCTCTCCCGTGTATCATCCGGATCGGGCGCTTGGGATTTCTGGAATACCGAACAATCCGGTACTTTGTATGTTGGATGTTGCCCTCAATGGGTCGAGTGGTGCTCGGTTTCTTTCTCGAGCATTTGTGGCTTGATATTCTGCGAGTTCCTTTTCGGCTTGATCTAACCTATTAGCAAGGGCTTGGTTGGTTGTCCTTTGACCTCGAATCTCATCGATGATGGATGTCATCATTCCTCGGAGTTCGGTCAGTTCCCCTTGGTTTTGGTCTAGATGAGTTGGTGAAATCGGTCTGTTTCCGGGACGGTTCCAAACCCGAACTCCAGTTTGCTCCGAAATTGTCGTCTGGTTGATCGGAGGAGATCGATATTGACTCGAACTCCTGATCGGGGGGATTCGTTGCGTCAGGGTTGTTTCGGCCGCATCTGTGGTTCCCATTAATCCAACCTGGGTTACTCCGGCTGGTGAATTGGATCCGACAGGGTCGATGTCGTTGGAAGTCGTCCCGGAACCAAAACCCCTGACCGGTTTTTCGGGCACAACATCAATGACCCTCGGATCGATCAAACTTCCGGTCATGGCAAGGGAAGTCACGAAAATCATTAACTTCGCCATAGTCGATAACCTGGCCATCTATAATGTTATCATGGGAACCCCATGGATCAACGCAATGAAAGCGGTACCGTCGACTTACCACCTTAGCATCAAGTTCCCAACACCAAACGAAACAGCAGTAATCTGGGGATGCCAGAAACAATCTAGGCTCTGCTTTTTGGCCGAGCATAAGCTACGACAAACTCGAAACACCCCTGCGATTAGCCCGAAGCGAGTCAAGAAAACTCAGAGTACTCCCGAAGGTTCCACAAAGAGCGATTCAGAATCACTCACCCAGGCAACGGCTCCGGACAGCGACGCGATCCCAGAGTCCATCGCCCTACCTGCGGAAAACCCGACGCACGAAACGGCCACCGATTTAACTAAAGCTTCAACGGCCGAAGTAACAGAAACGGCCCTATCCAACGAGTAGGAACGCCCGCAAGAACAAAGCAGAACTACAAGATGGCTTGATCCTCGAAAGAGGTACGTAGGCAGCTTGTCGTATTGACAAGTTCAGCTATCCCCCTCTCCAAAAAGGGGGGGGGGGAGTGGGTACGTATAATCGTATCCACACATGTACTCGATATTTTCGAAACTTTTCCAATAAAACTCATTTTATTTCGGTCTCCCGATTCACTTGCAATAAGCCACAACAATAGGAGATTAACCTGAGAAACACCCAAGACAAGGGTCTCCAAACACGCATACCTTTCAAGCAGTCCTTGGATGGGAACTAACTTAACAACAATCACTGCGTATCAATGGTCAAGCAAGACCGAATACATCTTCTCTAAAAACGAAGATCGTAACTTTCTCACTACAAAGGATATACCTTTCGGAAAGAGCGAGACGTCGTAAATATTTTCGAGAGATATTATCCAAACACACGGTCCGTCCGCGACTCTAAAAAAAAAACAAATTGCCCGTCGATTGGCCTCGACGGACAAACCCAAAACGTTCTAAAAAAAGAACTCGTAGTCTAACCTTTCGTAAAAGTTAAGGTTCTCTTACATCTGACGAGGATACCATAGCGCGCTATACAAGAAATCTGAAATTTTGGTCAGCACACCAGACGGTCTCTGGAGAGTGCTCGGTTCGTTCCATACAAGTCATATAAGCCGGCGCCAAGTCGCGGACTTTAAATCGGAAAGAACCAGGTGGAAATCGCTGATATACCTTGGATTTGACCCGTTTTCATCCATGGTATATAGGTATTTTTCTAAATATATATCCATGTTTTCTACTCTTCTAGGTATGTTTTCAGGTTCAGGTGCATTTCGGAGTAAAGCTATGACTTTGGAGCATTTTGGAGCTTAAAGGACATTTCACCCGAGCTGACCATGTAGAGGTCGACGAGAGGAAGAACAATCGATCGATGCGCATCCAGTGCTGTCGATCGACACCAAGAGATGCCTCGACAGATGAAGATTAATATCGATCGATGTACACAAGTACCATCGATCGATGTCGAGACATTGGACACACGACATTTTGGATCCAGCGGACTTAAAGCCCAAGGCCAAGCCAAATTATGAAAATGCCCTGACGAGTTTTTAACCTAGTAAATTATATACTGCCTAAGTGTTTTGACGGCAAGAGAGGTTTTTGTTACAGTTTTACTTTGAGAGAGAAGAGAGAGTTTTGGAGAGAAGATCACTTGTGATTGGAACTCCTTGTTTTCATTTCTTTTCATCTATACTATGAATTTCCATTTCTTCATTGTCATGAATTGCTTTTCTATGTCTGAGTAGTTCATTTATTAGAACCAGGGTTCAGATAGGTTTGTGGGATTAGCCCCAAACTATAGATCTGCCTTGTTGTGATATTCATGATAGATTTGTATTCATGGCTTGTTTTAGCCTTGCTAACTAGAACTTGATCATAGGATTGCATACTCAAGCACCCTTGTTATCCCATCCTGACATCTATCTATCATATTAGGACTGCTAGAGAGGGCTAACCGCCAATTTAGTATCTTAATAGGGCATATCATACTCGCGCATAGGCCTGGCTAGAACCCGTCGATCAATGTCCTCAACTGACTATCGGTCGACGTAGGCAAAGGTGTATCGGTCGACGTCCTAATAGGACCATCGATCGACACTCTTTCGTTGTCAACATACTAACCGTTGAGACACGAGATCTAGCTTGTTAACCAGTGAAACATGCGACAGCTGATCATTGAGTTAAGCGGTTGAGCTCTAACATATCATGCATGCAACAATTAGGCATCTATAGGTATTATAATCTTCAACACCTGAATAGTGTCCCTGCATCTAATATCATTTCCAACCAAGTTACATTTACTATTTACTTCGCTTGTTACTATTGCTATTTCATTTAAACATTTACAACTCTTAGAATTAATAAACACTAGATTTAATTGTTCCCTAACTCCTTGTGGATTCGATCCCTAAGTACTACATCTGAACCACATTTGATGAGAGTAACACTCCTTAGGGTAATTTGAGTGGTATCAAATTTGGCGCCGTTGCCGGGGAGCTTTGATCGCCATTAGATTTAGTTTATTGATTCTTATTCTTTTCTCTACCCCCTTTCTAACATAATATTTTTCTTGTCTTTTCAGGTGCATGCCCAGCGGTACCAGAAGCAACAAGGAGAAAGACTTGCTGTTCTCAGACGATCCTGCTCACTTGGAACGCACCATCCGTAGAGGTCAACGTTCCACATCGCTCGACGCAACAACTTCGTCGTCGATCGATACTCACAACCAACCGTCGACCGACACCAGACCTTCATCGTCAATCGATCCTAATCTTTCGACAATGATCGATACTACACCGCGTACGTCGATCGATATCGTGTCGTCAAAAATGGTAAACATTATTATTCTAAAACAGGACGAGAACGGAAACCTGTATGACCAGAACAGTCATCTGTGTAATGCAACATGTCAGAAAATAGACGCTCACGGGATTGTAATCCCTGATGCTGATGCTACAGGAGCTGCTCAACCTGTAGATGAGGATGCTCGATCGAAACCACTGGCCGACTACAATCGCCCAGATGATTACTATTCCAACAGATCAGCTATTCGAATTCCAGAGATCCAGAAGCAGAATTTCGAGCTGAAGCCTCAATACTACACTCTCGTGTCGCAGATACCCTACTCTGGGTTACTGCATGAGCATCCTATGGACCATCTAGAACGGTTCGAGGATTTAATCGCTGCTATTCGGATGGAAGGAGTCCCCGAAGATTACCTGCTGTGCAAGCTCTTCAGATACACGCTGAATGGAGAAGCGATGCACTGGCTTAGGCAGCAACCCACAGGATCCTTAACATCCTGGGCCGACATCAAGAATGCTTTCTTACGAAACTTCTTCGATGAGGCGCGCGCTGAAGAACTTCGGAACAAAATTTTCACATTCTCGCAGGAGGCTGGAGAGTCCTTCAAAGATGCGTGGATTAGATTTAGGTCCTTCCAGCGAGACAGTCCACACCATGGATTTAACGAAGTGCAGCTGCTAAGCACTCTCTTCCGAGGTCTCGCCTTACAGTATCAAATGGCTCTTGATACGGCGAGTGAAGGAAACTTCACTACTCGGAATCCGTTAGAAGCTGTGAGACTTATCGAAAACCTTGCTAACAGCAACATCACCAAAAACACTGACTTTGAACGAAAGAAGTTTGTAGCCTCTATCGGGAAGGAACAGATGGACGAAGTAAGAGCTAGGTTAGATGTGGTGCACGAGCTTCTTAGGAAGCAAGTCTGTTTAGCTGAAGGAGAAGTAGCAGATGCGGAAGGAGAAGAAAATGTGAACTACATCGGAGGTACCAGATTCCAGAAATTTGGAAACCAGGGCGGAAACAGAAACTTCTTTGGAAATGGTCAAAGAAGTAACCAGAGTTCACAATTTGAATAACCCTTCAACAACAGCAAAAGCTACTCAAACTCTTACTACCAGAATCCACCACCCCAGACTCAGGAAAGCAAGATCGAAGAAATGCTTGATCGAGTACTGTTGGGACAACAACAAATCACCGTGGATTTCAACGGTAAAATAGACTCCGCCTACAACAATCTGAACACCAAAATCGAGACCTTAGGGACTCAGGTGAGAAAACTTGAAACGCAAGTAATTCAGATTGGCGAGACTATAAAGAGGCAAGAAGCTTTCGCTAGAGAGGCAGGAGCTGATAAAGGAAAACACCACGTAAATGCCATCATAGATGATGATTTCTGGCAAGTGGTGAGACATGAAAAGCTTGAGGAAGGAGACTTCAAAATCGAAAGCTCCATGAGTCTCGGCGGATCCCAATGGTGTCGACCGATGTCGATGAACTCGCATCGATCGACAGACCATGACAAAGATCGATGGACGGATTACTCCAGTCATCGATCGACGTCGTCCGCTAAATTGACTGAATGCAATGCAGTTCGAATTCTAACTCATGAGGAATTCACAGCTAAGCATCCTCACCCACCCTCCCCTTTCTATGATAAAATCGATCGATCGGTTGAGCCAACCATCGATCGACAGAGTGAGTCCGACGTCGATCGTCACAATACACCTCCCATCGATCGACAGGCACCTCTGACATATCGAGTGCGGTTACCCCTCAATCGATAATGATTATATCAACGCACTCAGACCACCACCTAAACCATTAGCTAGCCCACCCGAACCAAAACCCAACCCTTTAAATAGGTCACCAGAACCATTTCAAGAAGATCAGGAAACTGAAGGGAGAAGGTTAAGGAAAAGAAAGGAGAAAATTCCTAAGAACCTTAAGAGGGAAGCTAACGAGAAGGAGATGGATGGTTTCACTAAAAGAGTCCTCAGAATCCCAATCAAAAAAGCTTTTGATGAAGCTTACTTCACACACCGGTTGTGGATGTTCTTCAGAGAAACAAAGGTAACTGAGGAGGACATTAGGAGAATGTTTCATCAAGTAAGAGAGAAGATGAAACACATGATCACATTGACGAAGAATAGTGATCCTGGGAAGTTTGCAATACCATGCGTAGTCAAGGGTGTTGAATTTTCCCATTCAATGTGTGACACAGGAGCATCAATTAGTATCCTCCCTAGGATCATGGCAGACCAGCTTGGTTTGACCATCGAACCTTCAACAGAATCCTTCACCTTCGTGGATCTTTCAGAAAAAACGACCAGGAGGTATCATAAGAGATCTGGAGGTACAGATTGGTAATGCCCTTGTCCCGGTAAATTTTCATGTCTTAGACATCGAGCTTAACTAGAACTCTTCACTTCTGCTTGGAAGATATTTCCTAGCTACAGTAGGAGCTGTATATGACATGAACAAAAACAAATTGTGTCTTGACGCTGATAGACCCCAACATCCACTACGACACTATCCAACCTAAGAGAAAGGTTATTAATTCTGTGGATTACGGGAAAGAACTTGGCTTCATTGGCGCATTCCATTGTGGAGCAGAGTACGAATCGGAGTACAAAATAGAGTACTCAGAATCGATCGACACCCCACTTTTCCATCGATCGATTCCAATGAGTCAACGGTGACCGATGACCGCAACAACACGTCGCTCGACGTTGATCAGCCAGTTGACAATTTCGCTCCACCTAATCATTGTTACCCACACTTTGCCTTCCAACCTCCAAGCAAGAGAGGACGTGATGATTATTCCATAGGCAGTTGGGCAGACAGTGGTTTCCATGAAAGTTTTGCAGTTGACACTGTAATTACTTCACCGAACGAGGAACATACAGAGGAATACGATGAGGATTATTGGAAAAAACGTGCAATAGAAATGTTTTTGCAGGATGAAAGATTTGAAACGCATAAGTTCACCACCACATTCCCAACATCGCTCAACGAAGTGCACTCCACATCGGTCGATACCCACCCTCGTCCAGCAAAACAACCGCTCACATCGATCGACACCCATACAGGAACATCGATCGATATTCGCGCCGCAGCGAAAATCAAGGAGCAACAGAATATTCCCTCTCCAACTAGGTTTATAGATACCTATTTAAAATGTTTTGCACCCCTAAAACCACCTCCACACACCAGAGCAGACACACAAGCAGAAAAGATGAACACTCTTCCATCTACATCAACAGGAAAATCCATGAAGAGCAATCATCTCAAGAACACAAGTTCTGCAGAAATTATTCTGCCCTCGATCGATGCATCTGTATCAACATCGATCGATACTACTCTTAACCCTAATCTTTCTATTTCTAAATTGAATGATAATACAAACATTGATTACGGTTTTCCAACACCTGATGAATTTGGTATTTTCAGGGACCCAGATGGCAACGCACGCGCAATAGATGGAAGAATCTTACAAGTGTCCAGAGAGGACATACCATATATCCTTCAAGTGGCCAATGGACCTGACAACCTATTCTCACAGCAACGTGGCATTTCAGACGTCATTCAAACCGATCCTAACAAACACGTAGGAGTCACCGCAACAGAAATCAATCCAGATCTATCATGCCAACCAAAAGGTCAAGCATCGATCGACAGGACAACTCAGACATCGATCGACAGGGTAACACCAACGTCGATCGATAAGGATGACCCGACGTCGATCAACAGACGTTATGAATTCGGAAACCGCGCTTTTGACATGTGCGGAGCCAGAAAGTTCACTTGGGAATGAAGGGACGAGTATGGAGTCTACAGAGATGAGTGTGGACACGCACGAGGTGTAGCTGGTGAGATGATACCTGTCACAAAGGACGACATCATGAAATTACTGGAAAGAGCATCTCTTTTTGAAGAGAGCCACATATGTCTTCCAGAACATGCCCCTTCCTTCACACTCACAAGACTGGCACCAGAACTCTACACCAAAGATGAAATCAACGAGATGGTGACTGGTATTTGTGGAGCTCAGGAAAAACTGAGAAGTCTCATACATCGACATGAGGATAAACGACGTGTATTTGACTAGACAATTTGTTTAAATCTAACATGACTGGTGATACGAAGCGGTCATGCATGATTTCGTAAGTCTGCAGCCTATTATCCATGGCTGAGATCTTAGCGTCGAGCGATGTGATGGTACACACATCGATCGATGTGGCTGGTTGTTGGTCCTTCTTGCGAATGGTGCCCAGATCTTGCTGTAGTAGCTCGATTTTAGTGCTCAGCCAGTCCACGTTGTTGTTGAGAGGCCCAAAGGATATTAATTAACGTTACTAATCAAAAAATTTTGCAGGCAAACTCATCTTCGATCGACAGGCTACGAGGGCCATGGATCGATGGCAAGAATCCTGTGGAGTTAATTCCCTACACAGCAGCAGAGGTTGAGTAGATCACATCCAAGATCTACACTGCTATAGACACCATGGAGGAACGACTTGACAAACGCTGCGATGACATCTACTTTCCATTCGACAACAGAATCAGTGGACTAGACAGCCACGCATAATGGCTACAGAAAGAAGTCAAAGCCATTCAGAGGCAACTCGCAGCCCAACACCAGATATCAGAATCGATCGACAGGAAGCGAGCGAAATCGCTGGATGGTAAGTCGCGGAGAGCGACCGAGGAACACATAATCGCATCGATCGACGCCGAGTCTACACCAGCCGGCGTGCAGCTGATACACAAGATGATAGAGTCAATGCACAAGGAACTGACAGAACTTTCAGCATACGCCTATAACAACATAGACTGCCACCAGGTCAGCATTGACAACGTTCAAGATAGGCTACAGAACATCTCCAATGTACTTGAAAGGATGGATGACAAATGGACAAGAAATGATGAGGCCACAAGAAGTTTCATTGCATCTTGGTCCAGAATGTGCAGAGATGACGTGGATGCTTGTTTTCCAACAAGCAGCTGTTTCTCCACCAAATAACCAATCACTACCACAGTCAAGCTAAATGACTATAACCAAGAGCTGAGTGGGAGGTAACCCACTATTAGGTATTTTAGTTTGGTTTTATTAGCTAGCATTTATTTACTTTCGTTTTATTTCTTTCAGATTTAGGAGGCCCAAGTAGGAGGACCTGAATATCGACCGCCGACGAGACGTCGACATCGCTCGACATAGACAACCACACGACGATCGATGTAACATTCTCTCATCGATCGATATCTAATCTGGTCAGATGTATCTTCCCTACTTGTTACATTTCGTACATCATGAATTATTCCATCAGAACTCCGAAACCGAAAGAGTTCTCTGTCAGCCTCCTCGGCTTTGACGTGAGAGATACGCGACTCCCGGAAACTTCCGTCGAGCGCCGCATTGAACACCCTCATCCCCTGCACGAACTTAAGATCGGAAAAGGAAACAAAAGAAAATATATAATTTAGATCAAAGTTCAAAGGATAAACCTCGTTGATTAAGCTGGAGCCTTCGGCGACTACTTTCCTCCTCGACTCTTCGTCCAGCGACTCATGAGTAGTAAAACCAGGAGGGAGGTCGGCAAAAAAGTCGCTGGGAGGAGGAACCTCGCTGGTTCCACTCCTTTCCCCTGGGGTGAAAGTAGGGTTCCATTCGGGCAGCGGAGGGTTTCCCAAGACGTTCTCAGAGGCAACTCCCTTGCCATTCCGAGATCTGGTTCTCTGCCTCTAAGCAGGCACGACATCAATGATCGGTTCTACGTCATACGGAACGTCAAGAGGCTGAGAGACGGCTCGAGATCGATGGAGATCCACCGCGCTTGGAATCCGTTCAACGGTGAAGGAATTCCAGAAGAACGGCCTGCCGCAGAGAAGATCTTGCTTGGCAAAAAGATCGGCAGGAGTCGGCGGAAGGATCCTGTTCACTGCAAGATAATAAAAAAAAATCATCTTCGCATGTTTTCAAGGTATCAAAACGAAAAACATAGCTATTCATATTACCACGGGTGAAGTTCCACTCCCGACGGAATAGGTGGAGGTAGCTCTCCTCGACAGACTCCCCATCTATCCGGACAAAGAAAAAGCACTCGAACCATGTCTTAGGATGTGAAGTGTGCCCCTGAATTATAGCCATGCCCTTCTTTGGCGCCATGCGGGATGAGCCATCAATCCCCGTTCCTCTTGTAGACCAAAATCCCTCGTAGTCACCAGGGTTAAGATTCATTCCTAGCTCGTAACTCGAGATCAACACGCCGAGCCAATGCTGCAAGGCCGGAACGCTTAGCTGGCCGAAAGCCCAAAGTGGTGAAGCGCGCGGACGATGGTACCAGGGATCGGAAACCACATGCGGCAATACACCAGGAAGGCCTCGTAGCAAGTAAAGAAACCTTTCGGAGGGTTCTTTACCCTCTCGTTGCGACTCGGGATCCGAAATACGACTCCACTTGGAATCTGGTAAAAGTCCCTGAGAGTCGTAAGGTAGTCAGGAGAGACCATGCTCGGCGTGAGGGGTGCGTTCGGCGACCTCACGAGCCTTTTAGGAATCGGAATGTCTTGCGAAGGCGGAGGCGAGCCGCAAAGAGCTTTGTAGTACGCATCCTTTGCTTCTTCCTCAACTTCAAACTCTTCTTTCGGGGCGATCACCTCATTGGCAGAAGAGTCACCCGAAGATGAGTGTGAGGAAGAATGCCTCTTTGAAGATCCTTTTCTTGAAGACATTTTCTTTGAGTAAAGAGAGATCTTGGAGAAAAAATTTCTATCTTGGAGGAATCTTTTCTTAAGGGAAGAAGTGAGTAAAGAATTTGAAAAACTTACTTCCCTTACTTATACAATTTTTTTTTACTATTCACCTTCAATCTTTCGACAAACGATTACGTCTAATTCCACCTAGAACAGACCATACCGCAATCTAGGACCTAACACCCAGGTCCACGGATCCTAGCTAGCTGGGGGGCTAACTGTTGGGGTCAAAATCGGTCATGATGGAATCGATGTCCGAAAGTCCTCAGAAAAACCAAATCTCGGTCAAAACTTCAAAAGACGAGAAAACGAATAGCTGAAACGGATCGCCCGACGAGCTCGACCGTGGCACGGGTCAGCTCACCCGGGGAGCGCGGCCAATTCTCCGTGGACCATTCCGAACCCGGTCCCTTCCCATAACCATGCATCTTCGTCCGAAGTTTCCATAACTCAGTCTTCGGGTCCGTGGATACGACACTAATGTTCCGTCTAAAAAACATGGTCGAAAGTCTTCGGGAAGTTGGGAAGGTTATGTCTCTCGAACGGTTTCCCATTCTTCGCAGTAGAGCAGATTACAGTTAACTTAACACCAACTGCCTCAGCTATGCGAAGAAACAGGGTTCCGTTGCAAGAACCATGCCTATACCAACGGCTACTTCGCGAGTAAAATCGTAAAAACGCTTAAGTCTCGATACGGCCCAAAGAGGGTCCGAATTGCGGACAACGGCCCATCTATGGTCCCAAAAGACTTGAGCCCAAAGACTGGTATGACGGTTTATCTCATCCGCGGGAAGAGATAAATGTCAAATTTCCGCGAAGATAAATGTCAAATGTCTGAAGATAATCATAAAGAAGAAGGAAATATGGAAATGCCCGCTTCGCGACAAATCCGGCCCAAGAGGAGGTAAACCGACCTAAGGAGGAGTATATAAGGAGGATCTAGGACGAAGAGGGAGGAGGGATCAGAGCACATAAGAGCAACTTAGCACTTAGAGCAATTTAGGCATCTTTTTCCGTTTTTACTAATCGAGCTGCGACTCAACTAGTTTAGATTTAGGTCGCTAGACTAGTGAACGTACCGACAGCTCTTGTAGCCTAGATCCTTACTTGTTGTTCACGCTCTAACGCGAATTCAGAAATAAGATCCTCTTATTCTGTTTTTCTGCTTATTTTCATTTTATTCTTTCATATTGATCGTGTCATGTGTGGCCCAACAGATAACCGGGACCTTCAGGGAAGGCTAGGTTAACTTGGCTTTCCTCCGATTAACAAAACTCGACGGTGTGAATTTCTGTTCCCACAAGGACCATGAGTCTAAAATTAGACACCAGGGTCAGGAACCTATCTGTTCCCTTTATAACTTAATTTCGGGTTCTGAGAAAGAACTCCAGGCTCAGATAGGCTTTAGGGCCAAGAACCTATGGGTTCCTTAAAAGGACCTCAGGGCCCAAGGACCACGAGTCTAATCCAAGGCCTCAGGGTCAATAACCTACGGGTTTCATAGAAAAAGACCTCAGGGTCCAGGGACTACAAGTCCAATCTGAGACCTCAGGGTCCAGAACTTACGGGTTCCCTAAGAAGGGACCTCCGGGTCCCAATATTATTTAAAACCTCTAAGTGATCCTAGGGTCCCGAAAGAGATCCAATCCTACAAGACCTATGAGGTCTGATCGTCGTAAAATCCAGAGGTTCTAAGGAATCTAAACTTTCGGGATCCCTGAATCCATATCTAAAAAGCCTAGAAAGGCTCAAGGTTACCAAACGATTGAATCAACGCCCAACTCTCCGAAGACGATTCAAGACTCGGAGGTCATCTAAGCAACCTATAATCCTCCGAAAGAAGAGACCTGCAAACAGAAGCAAAAGAGCTCAAAAGAAGGAAAAAAGCAAATCCGAAATGCATAAAAGGCCACAGCAGGGTCATTGTTCAAAACAACAAAATAAAGGCACAAAGGCCTGGTTTAGAGTTTTAAGCCCTCGCCAAGGGCAGTGACAAAATAAACCCCTTTGTGGGGTTGAAAATACAGGCAATAAAGATAGAGATCAGTTGGGAGGCGGATCATCGGCAGAAGGCTCTGGGGTCTTCTTCTCTGCACCACCAGGAACCTTAGGCTCATGCTCGAAAGAAGGAGGTGGAAGCCCCAAGAGCACGGCTTCGGTGATCTTCACCATCTTGTACAGCTCCTGAGTAGTCGCCGGATCCCAGGGGTCGGTCTGAACACTAAGCCACTCCCGCATTAGCTCCCAGCGGGCCACAATCTTGGCACCATTCACGGCCATGGTCTTATCGACATCAAAGGTTGCAGCGGTATCCTTCAGATCAATCAGCTCTTCCTCCCATTCCTTCAGTTGGCTCCTCAAGGAGGCATTCTCTGCAGCCGCCAATTCCCCTGCTTCCTCTTGGTTCTTCACCTTAAGCGTCAACTCCTTGATCTCCCTGTCCTTGGCCAGGACAGCGTCCTTCTCCTTGTGCAGTTGGGAAGTCAGATTGTCCATCTCCACCTTCGTGGAAACCGCAGACTCCATCCTCTCCGCGAGAAGATACAATTGAGACGCCACCTACAAACAAGATCTGATCAACAGCCAGAACTAGAGAAATCAGAAAATCTCAGAAGCATTACCTCAAGCAAGTCACCCTGAAGCGACTGGATGGCTGTAGAGGAGTCCTCTTCCGACGCCAAAAGCAGCGGAGTAGAATGAAACACCTTCGTATTGAGATTGTTCAGCAGTGTGGCCCAATTGTAAGGAGCAGAGGGAGAATCATTGGGAGAAGAACCCGACACTTTAGATTTCTTCTTGGAGGAGGAAGGAGCTGCAGCAGCACCTGCGCGACGCTTGTTGCTCCCGATGAACTGCACTTTGTCATCCTCGGTGGAGATAGCTCGTTTAGGGGCAGTTTTCTTTGTGGACATCACCTCAGGAGCTTTCTTGTACTCTGCCAAAGCCTCGTCAACCTTAGATCCTGAAATCTTACCTAAACACACAAAAGCAAATTGAGTCAGAACAGCGACTACAAGAAGAGATATAAAGAGAAGTAGGAAGCTTACCCCAGATGCTACAACGCTTAAATGCCGCTTCGCTCACGAGAAAGGAAACCTGACGACAGTCGAGAGGAAGCTTCGTCACCTGCTCGATGGTATCCCTCCCTGAAGAGTAATCAACGCAAGGCAAATCTGCATCAAGAAGATAAGACCGTTAGTATAACATCGTCAAAATCAACTCTCTTGACTCCTACTACTAGCCTACCCTCTAACTGCCAAGTAGCTGAAAAGCCAGGAAGATGCGAGAAGGCAAAATTTTCAGTCCAATTTCCCTCGAACGCCATAAGCTTTTTCCTTTCTTTCTTTGGAACCTCCCTGACCGGAGGCTCCTTGCTTCGAGGACGCAGATAATACCTCCACTCTGCACTATTTAAAGGAACAACGGAATAGGAAAAAAGACTTAAGCCACTCCAATCACAAACCCGTAAAGATCGCCTAAGTTCAGCTGAGCTGTAGAAATTCCTAGGGTTTCAGATATTTTAGCTATCAGAGAAGGAACGTGATCCCTGAAGCCTGAAGCGAAATAACCCTCATATACAGGTACTTCATCTACGCCAAAATCTGAGACCACCTCGCCTGGCTCAGGTGCTCGGATGACGACGTCATCGGGAAGATTGTATTTCTTCCTCCAGATTTCCATTTCCTCAGCCCCTATTACTGAAGGAGGACCAATCGGGGGATACTTGCTACCCTCCGCCGGCGAAGTGTTCCTGGTGACGAGGGCCTTAGGATTCTTTGCAACAGCGGTCAGATCCAGAGAAGAATCGGAAGAATCCATGGATTCCGCTGAAACAACCCTCAACCTGTTGATCTAACTCTACTACCTATGGAAGAAAAATCTGGACCCAACTCAGTCCCCATCTTAGAAGCAGAGGGAAGAAAGAATCTAGAGAACAAACGAAAAATAAGAAAGAAACTACCTGCGGAAAGAGAGCCAAGAAGTTGGAATATGGAGATCGCGAGAGATCTTCGGAAAGGAGAGAAAAGAAAACTAAAGAAAAAAAAACGGGAGGAAGAAATGAAGATATGGAGCCGAAAAACCCTAGAAATTGCTTACACTAGTCAGAAGGAAAAGCCACGTGTGGCCTCTTTTCCCACCAAAACTTCGGACCAGAGGGCAGGGGCCTTGAAGATCTCTTTGCTGTCTCCCCGATTCAGAGACCTCAGCTTCCAAAAAAACCCGGGTTTCTTTCAACAGCGATCTTTTCACTTTCAAAGACGAAGCGTCCTCAAATCTTCTCCAGAACCAAGGGGTCTCTCCCGAAAAATCGAGGGGTGATGAAGAACCAGTTACCAGCCAAATCTCCGACCCGCGCATGAACCGCACGACAAAGCTCCAGCCTTGTCATCTCCAGGAAGATAGAAGAAATTACTATCAGATAACGATTGAACACGAAGGGACCGGTCCTTACCTAGGTTCAGAATGATTTCCGACTTGAGTGGAACCTAGGCAAACAAGACTAGCGGAACAAGGTCCTGCCAAAGGGATCCTGCTGAGAATGAGCAACCCCGGTTGACTTGAGTGCATAGGTTATTCCCCGACTTCGATGACAAAATCGAGAAATGAGGGGCAAACTGTTGGGAAAAATATTCCGGTATTATTACCCCCAGCCTGCAGGAAGGACTCAGATCCCCGGATCCCTGATAAATGGGTACCCCGGGTCCCCACCAGAGGGAACCCTGGGCTCGGTCCCTGGACCATGCTCCCTTCCAAGAAATGGAAAACTCTCGACAAGGAGAACCTTCCATATTTCCGAATATGGAAGAGTTTAACCTAAATGAAACCGACTTCTAGACGACTATATAAGAGCGACAACAGCCCTCAAGCAAGGGATCAAATTCTCCAAGGCTTAGAGACTAGAACTAGACGGCTAGAATTAGGGTTCTTACTCAATACCTTGTAATCTTGTTCGTTCTATCTAATAAAAGTCTCTTCAAGCTTATTTCTTCATTATCATCTCTAAATCCTCACGAAATACATACAAACACCCCCCGGTTTACTAGCTTATCCATCGTTCCGTAGTACTCACAAAGGTCCTACACAAAAATTCCCTAACATAAGGGGTGGTTGGTTCCTGTCGTTTGGTTGGGGTCCATAGTCGCGCTTAGGAAATTTAGATCGGTTTCTTAGCAAAGATTTTTTTCGTCTATCTTCCCCACAGACGGCGCCAAAATGTAGAACCTAAATTCCACACAAAGTATTTGATAATGATCGGGGTTGATCTAGGGAAGATAAATGATGTGGGAAACAATATCTTTAGAACACAACAATGTTAAATAGTTTCCACTAGGTGAAAATAGATTTTATTGATAACTGGGATCGAATACAATGAGTCGAACTAGATCGAATGAAACACACAAGTTCGATCAAGAAGGAATCTAAAAGTGGGAAGACAATAAGATTGATATGAATGTAAGGCTCTGTCTAGGGTTTTCAACGTGTCCTCCTCCTTGTTTCTTCTCCTTCTTTTATAGCAAGTCGACTCCAAGATCTCCATGCCAGCTTTGCGATCTCAGTTTCTTGTTGCGCGATCATTGCGACCTCTGTGGCTCCTTCTTCGAGCTTGATTCTGGTTGTGGGCCTCGGCATGTCTCGGCCCATGTCTACGATCGGGGCCCATTTCGGTCGACCAAAATTGAGTCCAACACCCAGGACCAGCCGTTTTGGCTTGGCCGCCTCTAGGCCGTGCTTGGCGTTCCATGTGCTTTTTTCGGCTGCATGGCTTATGCCGCTGATCTCCGAACTGCCCGATATGACATGTATCTTTCGGTCCTGTCGAGGTGGCAAGAAGGGAGTAGCTTCAGTGGGCTTCCCCGTTGTCTTCTTGCTTAGATGATTCTTGGCCTTCTCGGAAAGGAACTCCCTGAGGTGTCCTTTCTTAAGCAACTCATTGACCTTGATCTTCAGTGCGATGCAGTCCTCCGTTTTGTGACCGTGGTCTCGATGGAAGTCGCACCAGACGCTTTCATCTTCTGAGGCCACTTGACCTGTTGGCCCATCTGCCTCAGAACATTGATCAGCTCCGGCCTTGAGACGGAGAGGTGAGAGATGTCTAGCCACGTGGACACTGCCATCCCTTTTGCCTTCTTGATCGGCCAGTTCTGGTATCTGCCCCGATTTCGATTCTCGGAGTCCATGGCTGATCTATGAGAGGATTTCTCGTCTTGCTCGGTTCAGTCTGATCTGATTGTCTTGGGATCTTACTTTTGCTTTGCCTTAGCGCAACTGGCGACATCCTCCTCCCATTTTACCTGTGCCCAAGCTCGGGATAGGACGTCTTCCATGGTTTTGCACTGGTATTTGATTAGCTCCTTATAGAGGTCCCCGTCGAGGAGCATGCCTCTTTTGAAGGCAGAGATAACAGTGGGGCTGGTGTATTCAGAAATAGCCACCTTCTCTTCATTGAAGCGGGCTATGTAGCCTTGTAGGGTTCTGTCCAGTGTTGGAGGATTTCGTAGAGGCCATCAGAGGTTTTATGCAGGTCCCTGCTGCTGGCGAATTGTTCCCCGAACTTATCACAGAGAATCGCGAAAGAGGCTATGGACCTGGAGGGTAGGTTGATGTACCATTGCAGAGTGGGTCCGGTCAGGGTTGAGCCAAACCGTTTGCACATGGTAGCTTCACGCGAATCTTTTGGGAGTGCTACGGCAAGCATCCTTTGTCTGTATTGGGTGATGTGGTCACCCGGATCGGTAGTGCCTTCATACGCCTTTATGCTGGGGAAGGAGAACTTCCTGGGCATCTTGATCAAGGTGATCTCAACGTCATAGGAGTCTGGGTTGCTCTTCCGGATGGGGGGAGCTACCTCTGGGAGCCTCTCTACCATGGACTGCATGGCATCGAGCCTCTTGGAGAATATCTGCTCCAGGTATGGGACCATAGGAGATTCCGCTTTCGTTGCTCCGTTAGGTGCTTCCTTATCGGGTTCCGGCTCAGATTCGCTGTCTTCCACGTCATAGGTCTGAGCATCCTTAGCCTTTCCGCGCGTTGATGCGTCTCCTCCAGACGCCGTAGGTGGGAGGTTCACACCTGTTATGGATTTGGGTGTCTCCAGAGTCGACATGGAGACGACCTGAGCCCATAATCGACGCTTCTTGTTACTGGCCGTGTTGAGGGCTTGGTTTTCGTCTCGGAGTTTAAGATTCTCCTATTCGAGCTGGCTGAGCTTCTCGGCGCTCTGCTCCAGTTACTTGGAGTGTTTGTTGAGCTTCTCCTTCAGGCTCTGGACTTCTGAGGAGAGCTCGGGATTAGCCTTTTCTCGAGTTTTATGCAGCTCGGTTACTTGACTTTGCAGACCATCGAGTTGCCTCTAGAGTTCGGCTTCTCTTTGGTTAGCTTCGGGTAGCTCATTCTGCTCATCCACCTCCATTATCATGTCGTTTAGATTACCCCTTTCCTTCTAGCGCCAAACTGTTAAGGGATTTTTGTGTAGGATCTTTGTGAGTACCCCATAACGATGGACAAGGCTAGTATTTGTATTGAGTTCCAAGTAAGAAAGTAGAAAGAGACGTTTTATTAGGTCAAGGAGCTGGAACTACAACAGTTTTGAGTAAGAATCCTAGTTCTAGCCGCCTAGCTCTAATTTCTAAGTCTCTAAGTGTCGATCCCTTGCTTTAGGGTTTAGGTTCCCTTTATATAGTCTTCTTAAGAGCATCTCCAACCCATTGCTATTTTCACCTCTATAATAGCATTTAGAGGTGAAATTGCTCCAACCCACCTCTATTTCTTCATCTATAATAGATATCTCTATTTTTTCCTCTATTTATAGAGGAAGAAATAGCATTCCTCTATTTTTTACTCTATATTTTAGAGATTGCTATTTTAGGAGAATACATTGGAGCATATCTCACCTCTATTATAGAGTACCCTTATTTTAGAGGTAAAAATAGCAAAATACATTGGAGATGGTCTAAGGCAGGCCTTATTCGGTTGGAGTAGGTTAAACTATTCCTTATTTGGAAATATGGAATGTTCTCCTTATCGGAAGTTTTCCATTTCTGGACGAAGGGGGTGGTCTCTGGGACCGGACCCGGATTACTTCGTAGCGGGGAACCGTGGTGCCTCCTAGCGGGGACCCAGAAGCCGATGTCCTGTCTGGGATCTGGAGAAAATTCAATACCTGCGTATTTTCTCCAACATTTGTAGTCCTTGCTCGATTCATCAAAAAAACCATATTTTAGTCTCGATTTCTTATACTTGTTCTCGCTCTTCTATTGTTTCGTAGTACTCACAAAGATCCTACACAAAAATCTCCTGACAGTTTGACGCTAGAAGGAGGGAAGTAATCTTACCTACGTGACGATTACAATAGAAGATACCGAAGAGCACGTTCAAGCTACCCAAAGGGAGAACGAGTTGAGAGCTTAGCTCGATGTTCTCCAACATCAAGTATCCGAGTTGATCAAAGCCCAGGATACATCTACCCAGAGCCCAAAGCTTCTCTCGGAAGTTCAAAGCCTGAAGGAGACGATAGGGGCTCACTCCAAGCAGCTGGAGCAGAGCGCTGAGAAGCTTTGTCATCTCGAAGCTGAAAACCTCGTCCTCCGAGACGACAATAAAACCCTACGTACCACTCGCGACAAGCGACGAAGATTTAGAGGTCAAGTCCTACCTATGCAACCTCTTGATACTCCCGTCGATGAAGAAGACGGAGCCGACCGTCCTCGTCCCCTTGATGGGGACAAGTAAACCGAGGGGAATCGGTTAAGAAAACCCAAACCCATGTTCAAGTAGACAACGACTCTTGAGATGGAAGGCAATGAAGAGGCAGGAAAAATATCGAAACCTGACCTGATTGCTTATTTCGAACAAGTGTTCGCCAAGAAGTTCAATGCCATCCAATCGATGGTAGAGAGACTCCCAGGTGTAGCTCCCCTCATCCGGAAGAGCGATCCTGGATCGTACGCTGACACTCCCTTCTCGGACGAGATTGCATCAATCGAGATACCAAGAAAGTTTGCCTTCCCTAACATGAAGATGTATGATGATAACGGTGATGTCGACGACCACATCGCTCAATACAAACAACGGATGCTCACTGTAGCAGTTCTGAAGGATGCAAGAGAAGCGACCATGTGCAAAGGTTTCGGATCAACTTTGATAGGCCCTGCTTTCCAGTGGTACATCAATCTACCTAACTGATCCATACGCTCCTTTGTGACCCTTACTGACAAGTTCGTAGAGAAGTTTGCGAGCAGTAGGAGCCTGGAGAAAACCTCGGATTATCTCTACGAGATCCTCTAGCATTGATCCGAACCCCTGCCTACTTACATAGCCCGCTTCAACCAGGAGAAGGTATCCATCCTTGATTGCAACGTCTGCACTGCAGTCTCGGCCTTCAAGAGAGGCTTCTCCCCGACGGTGATCTGTATAAATAGCTTACCAAGTACAAGTGAAGAACCATGGAAGATGTACTCTCCCGAGCCTGGGCTCAGGTCAAGTGGGAAGAAGATGTCGCGAGTCAAGCCAAGGCTCAACTGAAACAAGATCATAAGGTCTCCAAGCAGGCGAAGACTGATCAAGAGGAAGCATCCCACCAGAAAAGGGAAGCTGGGGGCAGAAGCCGGAACCAATTTCCAAACCAACCCTTGGAGAGGATCGAAGGGATGAACATGTCCACGTGGCCCGCCATCTCCAACGTGACTATATCGAAGCCAGAGCTAATCCATGTTCTAAGGCAGATTGTACCGTAGGTCAAGTGGCCTCAGAAGATGAAAGCACCCGATTCTTTCAAGAACCCAAACCGGTGGTGCGACTTCCACCATAACCACGGTCATAAGAAGGAAGATTGTGTCGCACTAAGAATCGAGGTTAACGAGCTACTAAAGAAAGGACACCTCCGAGAGTTCCTCTCCAATAAAGCCAAGAACCTCCTCAACAAGGAGACTAACAATAAAACTCCAGAAACCGCTTCCATGACAGGATAGTGTTGGGGAAAAATATTCCATGAAGAGATTACTCCAGGTTCCGTCTTCCAGGTCCCTGCCCTCAGGTCCGGGTCTCGGGTCCCTGTCCCTGAGTCTGGGACCTTCCTCCGTCTTCCAGGACAAGTAATTTCTCCTGCCTTAAGATAAATGGAAATCTTCCATTTATCAGGTAACCAGCTTGGGCAAGAAGGATTCTCCCTAAATCTATGAGAAAGAGGAAGTATTCCAATACGTAAGACCTCCCTTAAGAAAATGGAAATATTATATTATCTAAGGATATAATGAATATTTCCAAATCCTATGAAGGGAGGCACGACCTTTTCTATTAATATAGATTTCTAAACCTCAAGACGAGGAGAGACGTCCATAACCAGAGCTCACCAATTCTACAGCCGCCAAGGCAAGATTCTACACATAGAAGACCTTCTTCTCGGACAAGCCTAGGAGAGGCTGATCCCGGCGGTTTCTATCGACCAGGGGAAGATATATGCTCCCTGCAGCACGTCTACAACTATACTGGCTGGCTGAGGCCACAATCTCCAGCTCATCAGCAAGGTCCATCCATGCTCACTGAAGCACATCGACGCTCCATGCTCACTGCAGCATATCGACAGGTTTACCATCTGTTCAGGCTATGGGCCCCCTAAAACAGATAACTCCAATAACCTACAGAGCTACGTGCTCCCTAGGCCACATGCCTCCATTAAGGCTACACGTCTCCATCATACTATGTGCCTCCATCAGGCTATGCGCCCATCTAGGCTCCGTGCCTCCACATACATGAACTACGAACGGCTTGATCCCTCACTGAAGGGTACGTAGGCAATCCCCATTGAAGGATGCAGCCATAAATCCCAAACACCTTCCTCGGTTCCTCAAGGACCAACCTTGATAACCGGAACCCTCAGCTACAGATCAGGAGGCACCCAGGGACCGACTCTGGAGTCAGGACCATCAATTACGGACCCAAAAGACCCTACGATCTTCACTACAGACAGGCGGTTCCTGCCCAACAATCGACATTTCTTACTGCTACTAAGTCACTGACGACATATACCAGCCCATACCCGTATGGCACTACCCTCAGAGCAGGATCTTCTGACTTATCCACGACCGAAGCAGGAGAAAGTACCACGATGACCAGTCTCCTTCTTCCTATCATTCCGTAGTCTGAGCACGAATCACTTGTACACAAAAATCCCCTAACAGTTTGACGCTAGAAGGAGGGGCAGTCATATACTACGTGATGATGGTGATAGGCAGAAGAGACATTACATCTATTCCTTCAGAATATTTCAACCCCAGCCATCTAGGGGCATGAAACGACGTATTCTCACCAGATCTAAACCTCACACAGCTGGAAACACCTCTTCAAGGGAGGATAACACAACGCCAAACAGAAGTAACCAGATCCAACATAAGGATTACCAACTGGTTCCTACTGGTTCCTGCTGGTTCTGGGTCCTATCCTCAGATCAGATCCCTGCAGTCTTCGGATCTGCCGGTTCCAAGTCTCAACTGCAAAGCATGCCTCTACAACCGTTGGATTCAATATTCCCAACCAGGGGCAGTCACCACCAACATCAGGATTAGTGGATAGCAAGCTCTAGACCCCACCAAAGTGTCCATGCTCATGACTCCGGCCCATAGGAGAAAGACAAGACGTCTTCAAGTAGGACACAACATCTTTCGGCAGGGCTCACAGCTTTGATAAGTTACATAAGCAAGGGAGTTAAAAGAAGAGTTCCTAGGAACACTGCAGGCGTACCAGGCAACAACTAAGAGGTAACCAGAGAACCACCTGTCTCTTTAGGCTTTAAAATCTATGTGGTAATGGAATCCTAGATAAGCCCACTATCTGGGTGGATAGAACGCTTTTTAGTGCTCGAAAACTTCCATTGAAGTTGTTCCGCGAAAAGATCCCTGCCCAAGCGCCAGGAACACTGCTTCTCTGCATCCTGCAAAGAAGCCTAAGAAAAACGCGAACTCTACATCAAGACATGATCGCCTTCTGATTCTTGGGTCCAATTAGTGTTGGGGAAAAATATCCCGGTATTATTTTCCCCATCCTCCAAGCAGGACTCAGATCCCCGGATCCCTGATAAATGGGTACCCCGGGTCCCCACCAGATTGAGCCCTGGGCTCGGTTCCTGGATCATGCTCCCTTCCAAGAAATGGAAAACTTCCGACAAAGAGAACCTTCCATATTTCCGAATATGGAAGAGTTTAACTTAATGAAACCGACTTCTAGACGATTATATAAGAGCGACAACAGCCCTCAAGCAAGGGATCGACTTCTCCAAGGCTTAGAGACTAGAACTAGATGGCTAGAATTAGGGTTCTTACTCAATACCTTGTAATCTTGTTCGTTCTATCTAATAAAAGTCTCATCAAGCCTATTTCTTCATTATCATCTCTAAATCCTCACGAAATACATACAAACACCCCCGGTTTACTAGCTTATCCATCGTTCTGTAGTACTCACAAAGATCCTACACAAAAATCCCCTGACAGTTTGGCGCTAGAAGGAGGGGAGAAATCTAAGCTACATGACGATGGCGGTGGATGAGCAAGACGATCCATCAGAATTTACCCCAAGAGAAGCCGAGCTTCAACGACATATCGACAGACTGCATAGCCAAGTAACCGACTTGCACAAGGCTCGGGAAACAACCAAAAATCCAACGCTTTCCTCCGAGGTTCAGAGCCTGAGGGAAAAACTTGGTGAACACTCCAAACAGCTGGAGTTAATGATATCTTGCATATTTCTATTGTTTTATCCATTCATCCATGAGCATTTTGATCATATAGATTAGGATTTAGCCATGTTTAGGTTGCATTTTGCATACATGAGTCCTTATCAGGTATTGGAGTACCACATGGAGTTCTTGGAGGCACTTGGAGGCATTTGGAGCTCAAAACGGAGTCTTTAGAGTGGTCATTGGGCGAGCAAGGCATGGGAGCGACCAGTCCGGAGCGACACCACCAAGTCGCTCTGATCTCCCTACTGGAGCGACCTTGCCAGAGCGACAGGGAGAAGTCGCTCGCGGTTTCATCACTCGGAGACGCGAGAACGAGCCCGGAGCGACCTCTCGCAGCGACACAGCGAGGTCGCTCCCGAAGCCTGGAGCGACCTTACCAGAGCGACAGGGAGAAGTCACTCGCGTTTTCATCACCCGGAGACGCGAGAACGAGCCCGGAGCGACCTCTTGCAGCGACACAGCGAGGTCGCTCCCGAAGCCTGGAGCGACTTGTCGGAGCGACGGGCTGAGGTCGCTGCGCGTTTTATTTCTGCTCGAACTTGTGATTTCTCAAGGGCCTTTTGGTCATTTCATTATGCACGTTTTTATTTTCTAAACCTATGTTTTAATACTCTAAGAGCCACCAAGAGGGGGATCATCTTTGTTCTTAGAAAAACCACCAAAAACCTTTGGAAAGTCATCTCTTTGAATCAATTGATCAGTTTATTATTGAAATTCTGTGTTCTTATCTATTTCCTGTGTTTCTCTACATGATTAATCTGAAATCCAACATGGGTTTAAGAGGAATCATGGAGATTAGTGAGTAATCCCCTTTTGAATTCATGGGTTAGGGAGATTAAGGGTGATTAGGTTAGAACTAGGATGTTTTAGTGTAGATCATTCATATTTCCTTGCTAGTAGAGTGAACATAATGCATCTTCTGAGTTGGCCACTCAGTAGTTGATCCTTAGGCATTTCCCCCCCCCGAAAGGTGTTCGAGAAAATGCCCGAGACAACTCTTCTTAGCTTTTAGCATACTTTGCCAAAGACATTTGTTGTTAGAGGTGCTAAGATAGCCATTGGACTTGCTAGTTATGATTGCTTTCATATTATTCAACCAAAGACATTTGATGTTTGAATTGTGTTAAGTAAATGAACATTCATCTAGACATAGAGTTTATTTAGGATTGTGTCCAAGCTTAAGGTTAATAGATTGATTGATCGTTTGCCATCTTTAGTTCGAAACTTGATCACCCGAGGTCTAATCCCTATATCCATGAGTTCCCTTTTTCCAATAGTTAAGAAAGTATCATTTAGTTATTTCTTTTAATTAGTCATAGTTTAAAACCCCATCTAAATCATTGGTTGCACTTAGATTAAGTGATTACTTGCATTCTCGGTGCTTTGATATCTCTCAGAACTGGTTCGACAATCATTTATACTACAACATTTGTCTTAGGAGCCTTGAAAACTCCTAACATCAAATTGGCGCCGTTGCCAAATTCTGAATAGATTTAAACATTGAGATTTAGTCAATTGCTTGAGACTAAGTCATTTTTATTTTCTTTTGTTACTGACTCTTCTTCACCTCCCTTTAATCTACAGGTGTATGAACTTGCGGAGCAGGGGTCCATCAAACCTAGTTCTAAGAGCAGCAGACATCAGAGTTTTAGAGAGAGAGTGTGCTAGAAAGAGAAGAGAAGAAGAACATCAGGCTCAATTGCAGAGACTGAACACTGACATGGGAGACGTTCATCAAGATGACGCAGGCGTCAATGGCGCTAACAACAATGGTCCACCTAACCAACAGCGAGCAGCTCGACCCATTGGCACTTACGACCGTCCAAACAGTCATGGTCATAGACTGGGAATCCGAGCACCCGCTGTGGCAGCAAGCAACTTTGAGATCAAGTCCGGACTCCTCAATGTGATCGAGAACAACAAGTATCATGGTTTGGCTCTAGAGGATCCATTCGATCACTTGGACAGGTTCGACAGCTACTGTGGGTTGTCAAAAACTAATGGTGTGTCCGAAGATGCCTTAAAGCTCAAGCTATTCCCTTTCTCTTTGGGGGATAAGGCACGTCAGTGGGAGAAGTCTCTACCCAGCGACTCCATCACCACTTGGGATGACTGCAAGAAAGCATTCTTGGAGAAGTTCTTCTCTACTTCAAGAACTGCTAAGCTGAGAAACGAGATTTCCAGCTTTCAACAGAAGGGCTTGGAAGGTTTCAGTGAAGCATGGGAAAGATTCAAGGGCTACCAAGCTCAATGCCCACACCATGGCTTCTCTAAAGAGAGCTTGCTGAGCACATTCTACCGTGGTGCTCTTCCTAAGTACAGTGCCAGACTGGATACAGCTAGTAATGGGTTCTTCTTGGGGAGAACTGAGGAGGATGCAGAGAAGCTGGTTGACAACATGGTTAAGAGTGATGCAGTCTACAGTGGAGACCACGACAGAGGCAGTAGAACTGATGATAAGCAAACGAGGAAGGAGTTGAAAGCTCTACAGGATAAGATAGACATCCTCCTTGCTGATAAAGCTACCCAAGAGCAGCTGCACTTTGTTGGCAACCCAAGCCAAGAGACACCAGTTGTTGTCCATGAAGTTGAGGGTTTGGAAGGTCAGGAAGAGCTGTGTTTCATCAACAACAATGGTAGCTGGTACAAGAAAGAGCCCAACTTTCAGTACAACAACTACCAACAGAAATCCTATTCCAACAACCAACAAAGTGGTTACCAGCCTCGAAACAATCAGCAAGGCAGCTATCAACCACAGCAAAACCCTCCTCCTGGTTTCAACAACAAGGGCAACAATTCTTCCCAACAACAATCTAATCCCTCTACCTCCACTCCTCAAGTCAGCAGCACTGATGCTCTACTGAAACAAATCCTGGAATCTCAAACAAGGAGTGAGAAGCATGTTGGCTATGAGTTGAAGAATCTTCACACAAAGATTGATGGGAGCTACAATGAGCTCAACAACAAGTTCAGAGCTTTGGAGAACCAGTTTGCTGCCATGAACACTCAACAAAATCG
The DNA here is from genome assembly GCF_000309985.2 of Brassica rapa. NCBI lineage: Eukaryota > Viridiplantae > Streptophyta > Magnoliopsida > Brassicales > Brassicaceae > Brassica > Brassica rapa. The sequence goes on along the minus strand of NC_024803.2, from coordinate 19,736,651 downwards.
CCAACAAGGTTCTCTACCTGGAAAGTCTGAGCAGAACCCCAAGGAAACCATGAAAGCTATCACTCTCAGGAGTGGTAAGGAGTTACCTCAGAGAGCTCTCACCAAGGATGCTGAGAAACAAACTGAGGGGGTTGCCATCACCATAGATGATGAAGTGGTGATTGTTGATGAGAAGATCAATGACGAGATCTTGGAAAAGATAGTGGAAGCCAAAGGAAAAGGAAAGGTTGGAGAAGAGAAGAAAACAGTTAAGGATGGTGAAGTTGTCACTCCTGCAAGTGAAAGTTCTTTTGTTCCTCCTGCCTATGAACCTAAGCTTCCATTCCCAGGTCGATTCAAGAGGCAGTTGCTAGAGAAGTACAAAGCTCTGTTTGACAAGCAAATGAGTGAAGTCCAGGTCATAATGCCCATTATTGATGCTTTCATGCTGATTCCTCAGTACAGTAAGTTCCTGAAAGATGCTGTAGCTGCAAAGAAGAAAGAGATGGAGGGCATGGTGATTCTCACTCATGAGTGCAGTGCTATCATTCAGAGGCTGGTCATTCCAAAGAAGCTAGAAGATCCAGGATGCTTCACATTACCTTGTGCTCTTGGGCCTATGGTATTTGATAGATGTCTCTGCGATATGGGAGCTAGTGTCAGCTTGATGCCCCTATCTGTTGCTAAGAAGCTCGGTTTCACTCAGTACAAGAAGTGTAGACTTTCTCTGGTATTGGCTGATCGTTCAGTTAAGTACGCTGTGGGTATCTTAGAGGACCTCCCAGTGATGGTTGGAAATTATGAGATCCCTACAGACTTTGTAGTGCTTTAAATGGGTGAAGAAGCTCAAGACCCTTTAATCCTTGGAAGGCCTTTCTTAGCCACAGCAGGAGCCATTGTTAATGTGAAAGAAGGCAAGATTGATCTCCATCTGGGTAAAGGGCACGTTCTCCATTTCGACATCAAGGAGGTAATGAGGAGGCCAACAGTTCAAGGGCAGGTGTTCTACATTGAAGAGATGGACGCCCTTGCTGATGAACTCCTTGAAGAGTTGTCACTAGAGGACCCTCTACAGCATGCTTTGACTGTAGAGAAAGAGGCTGAGGTGGTTGAGAACCTGGAGAGTACTGCCTATGGGATGATGCTGGATTCACACCAGGGGTTTTTCAGTGAGGATCAGTACGAGGAGCTTCCCCAGATGGTTCACCAAGAAGCCTCAGTCACTCAACAAGAGGACAACCAGCAAGATGACTGGAGTGAACTTAAGGCACCTAAAGTGGAGCTTAAACCTCTTCCCCATGGTGTAAGGTATGCATTCCTTGGTCCTAATGAAACTTACCCTGTCATTGTGAGTAGTGAACTTACTGAAAGTGAGCTATCTGAACTTTTGAAAACACTTAAAAGATTTAGAAAGGCAATAGGTTACTCACTAGATGACATCAAGGGGATATCACCCTCTTTGTGCATGCATAGGATACATCTTGAGGATGAATCAATGACTTCTATCGAGCATCAAAGAAGGTTAAATCCTAACCTGAAGGATGTTGTAAAGAAATAGATTCTTAAACTCCTAGATGCTGGTGTTATTTACCCTATCTCAGATTCTAAATGGGTATCACCTGTGCATGTTGTACCAAAGAAAGGTGGTATCACTGTGATTAAGAATGACAAGGATGAATTGATACCAACAAGAACCATCACAGGTCATAGAATGTGCATTGATTACCGAAAACTAAACTCTGCATCTAGAAAGGATCATTTCCCATTACCATTTATTGATCAGATGCTTGAGAGACTTGCAAATCACCCATTCTATTGCTTATGATCTAGCATTTACTTATGTAGATCTAGATAGAATGGTTTAGGGGAATGGAACCTCAGAATCGTATGGCTTGGTTTGGGTTTAGGATTGACCTTTAAGCTAATTGGTAGTTGAGTAAACTGACCAAGGCTAAGGTGATTCGACCTGACAAGTGTTAGATTGGTTTTAGACCAATGGTTAACTAGAGAATATTCCGCTGCGTATCTGTTGAAAGGATCTAGGCTATTAATGACTAGGGAAGTCTTTAGCTAAGATTTAAGTTAGCCCTCGCCTTTAGGCGATATTATAAATAAAGGGCAAAAATTAAGAGGTTCGGCCAGAAAGTGGACCGAGCGACATGAGGCATTGACCGCGGCCTAGGCGGCCGGGATTGGGTCTTACAACCCGGATGCCTACATTGAATGGGAGAGGCGCATGGAGTACATCTTTGAGTACTACCGCTATACCGAGGCCAAGAAGATCGCCCTAGCCGCAGATCAACTGACAGACAATGCTCTAACCTGGTGGGACAGAGAAGTATCCGTGGTTGGTAGAGTCTATAGGATTGAGACTTGGGAAGAGATGCGAGCTAAGCTCCGTGCAAGGTATATTCCCTCATACTACCAGCGAGATTTACTAAAACGTTTTCGCAAGTTGTCTCAGGGTACTAGGACCGTAGAAGAGTACTTTGAGGAGTTTGAGGCTCTCAAGAACAAGCTCAGGACGCGCGAGACCGAAGAGGTTATGATGGCTCGGTTCTTGGAAGGACTTCAAGACCGCATCGCTCGCAAGGTGGAGAGGCAGACCTACATTAACTTCAATGACCTCCTCCACTATGCTATCCAGGCCGAGCAGCACATTAAAAGGAAAAACGCCTCTAGCGCCAGGAACAAGATGCCATGGGCTCCATCCGGATCCAAAGGGGTTGAGAAGAACAAATCCATTGAAGTGGAAAACCGGTTCAAGAAGAACCAATCCGACCAGTCCAAACCAGGTTCATCCGAACCAGGTAAGGGACAAACCCAAGCTCAAAGAACTCGTGATATTACTTGTTTCAAATGTCAGGGGAAGGGGCACTACGCCAGGGACTGTCCGAACAAGCGTGTCATGATCCTTAAGGCAGACGGCGAGTATGAGTCCCAAGACGAGGCCGATGTAGAGATGGCTGACTCAGGTGATGAGATAGTGGACTATGCTGAAACTGGTGAGCTGCTGGTGGTCAGACGAGCTCTCAGTGCTCTCTTTGATCCAGAAACCGTCCAACGAGAGAACATCTTCCATACTAGATGTAGCGTGGACGGCAAGGTATGTAGTCTAATTATTGATGGTGGCTCTTGCACTAATGTGGCCAGCAGGTACCTTGTTGAAAAGTTAGGACTAGAAAAGTTGCCACACCCCAGGCCATACAAGCTCAAGTGGCTCAATGATGAGACGGAGCTTAAAATCTCGGAGCAAGTTGTTGTTTCCTTTTGTATTGGTAAGTACCAGGACCAGGTGAAGTGTGATGTGGTTCCTATGCAAGCCGGCCATCTACTGTTAGGGAGGCCTTGGCAGTTTGACAAGGAGACCATTCACCATGGGAGGACTAACATCTACAGCTTTACCCACAACAACAAGAAGCACAGCCTGGCTCCTCTCAGTCCACAAGAGGTGTACGAGATGCAGAGGGCCATGGATCAGTCTGGACTGTTTAGTAAAACTAACCTTTACATCTCTTCTAGTAAATTGATTAAATCATTGCAGCAAGACACACAGGTGCTACTAATGGTTTTCAAGGAAGGTTGTTTTGCAGGCTTTGAGGCACCAGATTGTCCAGCTGAGATGCAAGTACTAATGGACCAGTACAAGGACGTGTTCCCTGAGGAAATACCAGCCGGCTTACCACCCCTCCGAGGCATCGAACATCAGATAGACTTTGTGCCAGGCGCCCCACTTCCAAACCGAGCCGCGTACCGAGTCAATCCAGAGGAGGCTAAGGAGCTGGAGAGACAGGTCCAAGACCTCATGGACAAGGGGTACATTCGAGAGAGTCTCAGCCCATGTGCTGTTCCCGTCCTCTTGGTGCCTAAGAAGGATGGAACATGGCGTATGTGTGTTGATTGCCGAGCCATCAACAACATCACCATAAAATATCGGTACTCCATTCCTAGACTTGATGATATGTTAGATGAACTGAGTGGTTCCACCGTGTTTTCCAAGATTGATCTTAGGAGTGGCTATCACCAAGTTTGGATGAAGGAGGGTGACGAGTGGAAGACAGCTTTCAAGACCAAGCAAGGCTTGTATGAGTGGCTGGTGATGCCCTTTGGTCTTACCAACGCCCCTAGCACCTTCATGAGGCTTATGAACGAGGTTCTAAGGCCCTACATTGGTAAATTTGTGGTTGTCTATTTTGATGACATATTGATCTATAGTCAGTGCTTATCCGATCACATTAGTCATGTAGAACAGGTTTTGAAGGCGCTCAGGCAGGAAGGACTCTTTGCCAATCTCAAGAAGTGTGTATTTTGCACTGACCAGTTAATATTTTTAGGCTTTGTTGTGAGCTCACAGGGGCGATCCAAGACTGGCCCACACCAACCACTATTGGGCAAGTCCGAAGTTTCCATGGCCTAGCCAGCTTCTATAGGCGGTTTGTCAAGGACTTCAGCACCATTGCTGCTCCAATGACTTCAGTGATCAAGAAGAATGTATCCTTTGTTTGGGGCCCTGCCCAAGAGGGGTCTTTCAACAAGCTTAAATATAGTTTAACTCATGCACCCGTTCTTACACTCCCTGATTTTAATAAAACTTTTGAGATTGAGTGTGATGCATCAGGTACAGGCATTGGAGCTGTCCTTACTCAAGGGGGCCGACCAGTGGCATTCTTTAGTGAGAAATTGAGTGGAGCTGCCCTCAACTACCCAACCTATGACAAAGAGCTATACGCTCTAGTAAGGTCCCTTGAAACTTGGCAGCATTACCTTTTGTCTAAGGAATTTGTTATTCATACAGATCATGAGACACTTAAGCACTTGAGGGGACAGACCACACTCAAGAAGAGGCACGCCAGATGGCTCGAGTTCGTGGAGACCTTTCCCTATGTGATCAAGTACAAGAAGGGCAAAGACAATGTGGTGGCCAATGCACTGTCCTGGAGACACACTCTCATTGTGACCATGGAGGCCAAGATCATGGGTTTCGAACATATTAAAGAATCTTATGCCACTGATCTTGATTTTAATGAAGTTTTCAGGAACACTGAGAAGGGGGCTTTCGGGCCATACTACCAGCATGAGGGGTTCCTGTTCAAGGGAAAGAGGTTGTGCATTCCCAAAGGAGCCATGAGGGAACTGCTGGTTCGAGAGGCCCATGGTGGCGGCCTCATGGGACACTTTGGTCGGGACAAGACCTTGAGTGTCCTAACTGAACATTTCTTTTGGCCAAACATGAAGAGGGATGTGGAGAGCATATGCGCCAAGTGCACTACTTGCCTTAAAACCAAATCCAGGTCACATCCTTACGGTTTACAAATGCCATTGCCGATTCCTAACCACCCTTAGGTAGACATTTCTATGGAGTTTGTGCTGGGTTTACCCAAGATAAACCACAAGGATTCCATTTTTGTAGTGGTAGACAGGTTCTCCAAGATGGCCCATTTCATAGCCTGTAACACAACTAATGATGCCACTCAGACTGCCGACCTATTCTTCAAAGAAGTGGTCCGACTACATGGTGTTCCTCGAACCATTGTGTCTGACCGTGATGCCAAGTTCCTCAGCCATTTCTGGAAGACACTATGGGGCAAGTTCGGAACCAAGCTACTATTCTCGACCACTTGCCATCCCCAAACCGACGGCCAGACTGAGGTAGTAAACCGTACACTCTCTCAACTGTTGAGAGCTACGGTCGGTAAGAATTTAAGAAATTGGTTGTCTTGTTTACCTTTTGTTGAGTTTGCTTATAACCATGCTAGACAGTCTACTACTAACCTGTCACCTTTTGAGATTGTTTATGGGTTTCAGCCAGAGACTCCTTTAGACTTCACCGAACTGCCCAGCTCCATGTACCCCAGTCGTGATGGAGTCGCCAAGGCAGAGTTTGGTAAGAACATGCACCTGAAGGTCAAGGAGAGGATAGAGGCCAAGGCGGCTAAGGTAAAGGCCAAGTATGACCAGAAGAGGAAGGAGGTACTGTTCGAACCCGGAGACTTGGTGTGGTTACACATGTGGCCCGAGAGGTTTCCAGAAGCCCGGAAGTCCAAGCTCTCTCCTCGTGGGACAGGACCATTCCGCATCCTAAAGAAGATCAACGACAATGCCTATATCCTTGACCTCCCAGCTGAATTTAAAATTTCACATACTTTCAATGTCTCGGATTTGTCTCCTTTCCATGCAGATAGTAATGATGACTTTGCAGATGATGGTGTTCTGAGGCCAGAACCTCGTTAAGAGGGAGGGAATGATGAGGCCATCCAAGTAGAGGTTCCCATAATTAGGCGCGGTCCGACTACCTGGAGTGGAACCAGGGCCTTGCAAGAAGGTTTCACCAAAGCTGTCCAACAAATCCTTGATCAAGATGGACAGACTGACCAGGACCAGCTGCTGATTGAGAAGATGGTCCAGTTGAAGATTCAAGATCAAGCCGGCCCAACGGAGGTTCAGGACGCGGCCGACCCGATCCAGTTCAGACTCAACCAAGCGGGACTTCTCATTTCCACATCCGAGCTTGGTCCAGACTCAATTTCCATTTCATCGACTCCAACTCTTCCCGGTTCTGAGATCTAGCCAACCACCAAGGGGAGTAGCATGTGTTGTACTCTTTTTCCTCACCAGGTTTTGTCCCATTGGGTTTTCTTGGTAAGGTTTTAATGAGGCAACATGCAAGCATGCTATTAGCCTCGGTCTAGGCCTTCTCAAACCGACAACCAGATGTCTTGTTTATTTTAATTTATTTGGTTAAGACTTTGGGCTATTGTTTCAGCCTAATTTTCGGCCAGCTTGTTTAAGGCCTTTTATCTTTGAGTCCCATAAGGGGTAAACCCTATATAACCCCATGAAGTTGGCGATTTTTGCCTAAGTCGTTTTATGAAATAATTTTGCCTTTGCAAACCTAAAACCCTAAGTCTTTTTCTGTGAGAAACAAGAGAGAGCAGCCGAGTCTTATCAAGCTTCAACCACCAAGCTTGTGGCGATTCTTCACCTCCATTCCATCCATCGATTTGCCTTGAGAGTGATACACATCCAGCCAGCCAAATCCCATAGCTATCCACCTCCATCCACTGTTCTTGTTGAGAGAGATACACATCCAGCAACAAGAATCCATCCCCCATATCTCTATCCTTCTCTTATTTTGTTTTATCATGCATAAAAACCCATAAAAAGTCATATTTGCTCATGTTCTTCATTTATCATTTAGCTTTCTTTCTGTTCATCATTTTGATTCATAAAAACTCATAAAATAGCACTCTTTTGCTTCAGGAACCAGATCGGCCATCTCCCACTCCATCGCATCCGTCTAGCCGCTCCATAGTCGTCCGTCCGTTCTGTCCAGTCCGAGTTCTTGAACCTCAGACCGTCCATCCGGGTAGTCTGAATCCCGGCCTGTATAACACAAGACATCCGTGGGTGTCTGTCAGCACAAACAGGACGTCTGTGTGTGTCCGTCAGCACACACAAGCGTCTGTGGCTGTGTGTGTGTGTTCGTGTGTGTCCGTCAGCACACACATAACGTCCGTGGCTGTCGATCGGTACACATATCAGCACGTTGGTCCTTGGACTCAGCACGCTGGCCCTTCCTGTGGACTGTTTGGGTGATTTTGGCCCACGTGGGCTGTCTGTTCAGTACACACAGGACGTCCGTGGCTGTCCACCAGCACACACAGGACGTCCGTGGCTGTCCGTCAGCACACACAGGACATTTGTGGCTGTCCGTTCGTGTCTGTGTCTGTCTGTCAGCACACACACAGGACGTCCGTGGCTGTCCATCAGAACACATATCAGCATGTTGGTCCTTGGACTCAGTACGTTGGCCCTCCCGTGGACACCCACGGACGTCCTGTGTGTGCTGACGGACACCCACGGACGTCCTGTGTGTGCTGACGGACACACACAGACACACACGAACAGCAACAGACGTCCTGTGTGTGCTGACGGACAGCCACAGACAGCCACGGACGTCCTGTGTGTGCTGGCGGACACCCACGGACGTCCTGTGTGTACTGAACAAACAGCCCACGTGGGCCAAAATCACCCAAACAGTCCACGGGAAGGGCCAGCGTGCTGATTCCAAGGACAAATGTGCTGATATGTGTACTGATGGACAGCCACGAACGTCTGGTGTGTGCTGACGGACACACACGGACACATACGGACAGCCACATACGTCCTGTGTGTGCTGACGAACACACACGGACACGAACGGACAACCACAGACATCCTGTGTGTGCTGACGGACAGCCACGGACGTCTTGTTTGTGCTGGCGGACACCCACGGACGTCCTGTGTGTACTGAACAAACAGCCCACGTGGGCCAAAATCACCCAAACAGTCCACGGGAAGGGCCAGCGTGCTGATTCCAAGGACAAACGTGCTGATATGTGTACTGATGGACAGCCACGAACATCCTGTGTGTGCTGACGGACACACACGGACACAGACGGACAGCCACGGACGTCCTGTGTGTGCTGACGGACACACACGGATGTCCTGTTTGTGCTGACGGACACCCTCGGACGTTCTGTGTGTGCTGACGAACAAACACGGACAGCCACGGACGTCCTGTGTGTGCTGACGGACAGCCACAGACAGCCACGGACGTCCTGTGTGTGCTGGCGGACACCCACAGACGTCTTGTGTGTACTGAAAAAACAGCCCACATGGGCCAAAATCACCCAAACAGTCCATGGGAAGGGCAACGTGCTGAGTCCAATGAAAAATGTGCTGATACGTGTACTGAAGGACAGCCATGGACGTCTTGTGTGTGCTGACGGACAGCCACAGACAGCCACAGACGTCCTGTGTGTGCTGGCGGACACCCACGGACGTCCTGTGTGTGCTGGCGGACACCCACGGATGTCCTGTGTGTACTGAACAAACAGCCCACGTGTGCCAAAATAACCCAAACAGTCCACAGGAAGGGCCAGCGTGCTGATATGTGTACTGATGGACAGCCACAGACGTCCTCTGTGTGCTGACGGAAACACACGGACACACACGGACAGCCACAGGCATCCTGTTTGTGCTGACGGACACACACATACGTTCTGTGTGTGCTGAAGGACACACACGGACGTCCTGTGTGTGCTGACGGACACCCACAGACGTCATGTGTGTACTGACGGATACCCACAGACGTCCTGTGTGTAATGAACAGACAGCCCACATGGGCCAAAATCACCCAAACAGTCCATGGGAAGGGCCAGCGTGCTGAGTCAAAGGACCAACGTTCTGATATGTGTACTGATGGACAGCCACGGACGTCCTGTGTGTGCTGACGGACACACACAAACAGCCACGGACGTCTTGTGTGTGTTGACGGACATCGACGGACAGCCACAGACGTCCTGTGTGTGCTGGCGGACACCCACAGACGTCCTGTGTGTACTGAATAGACAGCCCACGTGGGCCAAAATCACCCAAACAGTCCACGGGAAGGGCCAGCGTGCTGAGTCCAAAGAACAGCGTGCTGATATGTGTACTAATGGACAGCCACAGACGTCATGTGTGTGTGCTGACGAACACACACAGACACGAACGGACAGCCACAGACGTCCTGTGTGGGCTGACGGAAAGCCACAAACGTCCTGTGTGTGCTGGCGGACACCCACGGACGTCCTGTGTGTACTGAACAGACAGCCCACGTAGGCCAAAATCACCCAAACAGTCCACGGGATGGGCCAGCGTGCTGAGTCCAAGGACCAACATGCTGATATGTGTTCTGATGGACAGCCACAGACATCCTGTGTGTGTGCTGACAGACACACACAGACACGAACGGACAGCCACAGACGTCCTGTGTGTGCTGACAGACAGCAACAGACGTCCTGTGTGTGCTGGCGGACACCCACGGACGTCCCGTGTGTACTGAATAGACAGCCCATGTGGGCCAAAATCACCCAAACAGTCCACGGGAAGGGCCAGCGTGCTGAGTCCAAGGACCAACGTGCTGATATGTGTACTGATAGACAGCCACGAACGCCCTGTGTGTACTGATGGACAGCCATGGACGTCCTGTGTGTGCTGACGGACACACACAGACACACACGGACAGCCACGGACGTCCTGTTTGTGCTGACGGACACACACGGACGTTCTGTGTGTGCTGACGGACACACACGGACGTCCTGTGTGTGCTGACAGACACCCACAGACGTCCTGTGTGTACTGAACAGACAGCCCACATGGGCCAAAATCACCCAAACAGTCCACGGGAAGGGCCAGCGTGCTGAGTCAAAGGACCAACGTGCTGATATGTGTACTGATGGACAGCCACGAACGTCCTGTATGTGCTGACGGACAAACACGGACAGCCACGAACGTCATGTGTGCGTTGACGACTTCCACAGACAGCCACAGACGTCCTGTGTGTGCTGGCGGACACTGTGGGAACCGAAATTCACACTGTCGATTTCCGTTTAAATAAGGAAACTAAGAAAACCCTAGTTTCCAGAGGACCCGGATATCTGTTAATTACCACACGTCAAGCAATCAGAACACGAGAATAACAACGATAAAAATAAGAAATCGAAAAGAGAGCAAAGTAGATCTTATTCCGAATCTGCGTATGAGCGTTACAACAAGGTATAAGCCTGGGCTCGAGAGCTGTCGGCGAGAATCCTAGTTCTAGCAACCCTAAGACGGCTAAACCTAATTGAGTCGCAGCTCAAAATAACAAAAACGGAAAGTTGCCTAAATCGCTCTAAGTGCTAAGTTTGCTCTGAAAAAGTTTTCCCCTCTGCTCCTCGCCTAGGACTCCTTATATACTAGCTCCAAGGTCGGTTTACGCTTTTACTCTTCTGCCCTTAAGCCGTCATAGCATAAAATGGAGATTTCCATTTTTCCCAATCTTCACAATTATCTCCAAAACTTCCGTATTTATCCGCGGAAACTTGACATTTATCCTTCCTCGTGGGCCAAGCGTGAACCATGCTGCGGTTCACGGGCTTTTGGTTAGGAAAATCGTAGGATGGGCCTCGAGTCGTGTTTTAGGTCCCTTTGGGCCGTCTTCCGACTCGACACGTTTACTACGAGTTTTCCGCGGTTTAGGATCCGCGAAGTTTGATCGATGAATTAGAATAGCGGGAAACATGGATTGAGCTTGCTACGGTCTTCGGGAGATAGTATTCGAAGGTTTGACGAGAATGCAAGGACTGGTGTCGTACCGATGTTCGGAAAGGTTCAATCGCTACACTGCGACCGAACTTTGGCTCGAGCCCGGTTGCTACGTAGCGACCGAGCGGGAGGAGCGCTCAGTCGCTACGTAGCGACCAAGCGGGACGATCGCTCGGTCGCTACGTAGCGACCGAGCGGGACGATCGCTCGGTCGCTACGTAGCGACCGAGCTTTGGCTCGAGCTCGGTCGCTACGTAGCGACCGAGCTTTGGCGACCGAGCGGGACGATCGCTCGGTCGCTACGTAGCGACCGAGCGGGACGATCGCTCGGTCGCTACGTAGCGACCGAGCTTGGCTGAGCTCGGTCGCTACGTAGCGACCGAGCAGGACGATCGCTCGGTCGCTACGTAGCGACCGAGCAGGACGATCGCTCGGTCGCTACGTAGCGACCGAGCTTTGGCCCGAGCTCGGTCGCTACGTAGCGACCGAGCGGGACGATTGCTCGGTCGCTACGTAGCGACCGAGCTTGGCTGAGCTCGGTCGCTACGTTGCGACCGAACTTGGCTCTGGTTTTGTTTGTTCGGTTTGAAGCCCAAAGGATACTTCTTCGTAAAAACCTCGTATAGGTTATTTTTACGAAAATTACATCCCTTCTTTTACTAACTCTTTCGGAAATACGATCTCCGAGGATTTTCGGGTGGTAATTCCGTCGTAACCGTTTTTGACCCCAACAGTTAGCCCCCCAGCCCGTTAGGATCATGCATCGTAGGATCCTAGCGCGCGGTTAGGCATGTTTGGCAAGTTAGGCGTGATGGGTGGAATTAATATCCGAAAGTCCGAGCTTGAATAGTAAATCCTCATGTCTTATAAGAAGAGAGGTAACTTGTTCCATAATTTTTTCACTTTCTTGTTTTTCTCTAAGATCTTTCAAAAACTTTCTATCTTTCTCTCCACCCTTTTCCTCTATTCTCTCAAGAGAAGTGCAAAGATGTCGAGCAAGAAAAAGATTGCGAAAAAAGGGTCTTCGTCCGCGAGCCCTTACGAAGAGCTCGTCGTTCCGAAGATGGAGTTCGTGCCTCACTCGGTGCATCCTGCCAAGAACGAGGCATGGTGGGTTGCTCATTATGGCTCGTTGACCCCTCCCAAGGAGAAGCCATTCCCGGTCCTGGTCCATCGTGGAGTCGAGGAAGAGGATGCAAGCAGGACTACCGACGAGTTTCTCGCGACGATGCGGTCGTTCTACCACATCCCGGATGTTGTGGAGTTCTGGGTTCCCTGCCGCGGGGAATGTGCTAACAACCCCCCGGAGGGTTACTTTACTTGTTATGAGGCGTTCATAGTGCGTTGTCGCCTCTGGTTCCCCATACCCGAAATTCTCGTCCGAGTGTTGGACCGCTTCGAAGTCGCGATAAGTCAGTTGACACCCCTTGCCATTCAGCACCTTATTGGGATCTTGATCCTAAGCTACGAGCATGGCCTTTCCCTTTCCGTCGATCATTATGAAGCGCTTTTGAGGCTTCAACTTGTCAAGGATTTGGATAAGCATAGGTTTGTCCCTCGGAAATTTATGTCGGTGGTTAAGAAGTTTATTTCGAACTTCAACTCGTGGAAGAAGTTTTTTTTCTTTGTTCGTATGGACGCTGCATCCGTCGAAGAGAGTTGCATTCCACTGTTCCGGAGGTTGCCGAATGATCGTCCCTTCATCAACCCTTTTGCTCCGTTCCCCGAAGACATCATTTCGGTGAGGGATCTTCTCAGGAATGGTCCCTTCTTCTGGACTTCTTTTACGCCGAAGAGGGTTCGGAAGGCACTGAGATTCGTGCAACCCGGTCCCGCTTTGGATGCGGACACGGGAAGCGACTCCGAACCCGACGACCAGAATCCCGTCAAAGCTCCGACAGCTGTGCCGGAGTCGAGCTCTTGGAAGGGAAAAGATGTCGATCTTGGCGACATAGAGTTTTCGATGGACGACTCTATGCTTCCAGGATGGGATCCGAATCTTGCTTACGACGACGGGAGCGGTTCGAGTGAGGCCCCTATTCCGGATTTCGATGATTTCTTTGCTGGGCTGCCATCGGGTTTCGATGCTCCTCCTCCTACGAAAGAATCGGCGAGGCCGAGAGTCGTTGCGGAAGGATCTCGCATCATCAATGGGGTTAGTTTTTTTTTGGAATTTTTTGGTGATTATCCTACGTATGGATTTGTAACACGCCCATCGATTTTGCAGGGCCTGAGCTTGCTGGGCTCGGCCATCGAGGCGGGTCATAGAGAAGCCATGGTCTACCGCTTCAAAGCGGAGAAAGCGGAGCGGGATCTCGCTCGCGTGCAAGGCGAGATGCTGGAGCGAGAAGCGCAGCTTATTTGTGATCATGCGCGGGCTGTTCGTAAAGCGGAGAGGAAAGGCAAAAGAGAAATCGTCGAGGTGATGAAGACTCGTGCATCTCAGTTCCAGGTTGAGTACGGGAACCTTAAGAATGCCTTTACCTCGGTGGGCGACTTTCGCGAGTGCCGCGGTTCGGTCGGAAGTCTTTGGAGGACGCAAGCCGACGACTACGTGTTTGAAGAGGAAATGAGCTTGATGAAGAGTGGGATGAGTGACCGTGCCCACGCTGAGGCGCTTATCCCTCCGATCGACGAGAGGATTCAAGGGTTCTGGGATTCCATCCCGGTTTCTCCTGATACCGAGGAGGTCCCGATCGATTTTCACGATGGTGGCGAGGAAGTGGATCGTCCTGCGGATGCGTTTGGTGCTTCGTTGTCCGGGGACTTTGACTTTGGATTATGAGGGATGGATCAGTTATCCTTGTTTTCGGCCGAATGTGGCCCTTTGAATTTGGATTTCGTTTAGGCCTAGATGGCCGTATTTGTATTTCCGGGACTGGCCGTTGGTGGCTTTGAATCCCTTGCCGCTTTACGCGGTTTATTTATATGATAAATGTTTTGTTTCGAGTTTTTCTTGAGTAGGGTTGAAGTAAATACGAGTTGTCGTCTCGTATGTAGTTCTAATTAGACGTTCAATCTGTTGGTTCGTTCGTGATTTTCGTAAAAATTTATCTGTCATTACGATTTTCGAGAACATTGAGATACGAACGGAGAGGCATGGTTTATGATCTCGTATCTTTTAGATATCATGCCTTGAGATGTTTGAGACCAGAGCGTTGGGTTTAGGGCAAGACCTAGGTTTACTTTCGGTTAAGGTTTGTGCGGTGACTAGCCGGCTATCGTTTTTCCTGTTGCGATTTCTTCCTGACTCGCACCGGTTTAAAGTCCGCGATATGTTCTCGGCTTATATGACTTGTATGGTACGAATCGAGCATCTTCTCAGAATCAACTGGAAGTGCTAAACCAAAATTTTGGATTTTTGTTGTAGTGCGCTTTTGTCCTTGTGCTGGACGTTTTTAAAGATCAAAAGAGTGATCGGATTGCGTTTGTTTAAGACGGCTGGCGTGTTCGTCGGGGCCAATCGACGAACGGGGTGTAAGGTTTTTGGTGGTCGCGTTCGGACAATTTGTTAGCATTGTCCTTGAATTTTAACTTTTTGCGACGTCTCGCAGTTATTTTCGAGGATTATGCGTGTATTTTTGCATGTTTGAAAGGTGATAATCTTTACGATTTTTGGGCCGGATGAGGCCGCAGACGAGCGTAAACTGAAGCGTAAGCGTTTTCGATAAAAAGACAGTGTATATTGTAAAAGTTTTTATGTTTCTAATAATGGCGATTGTGGGAGTATACGAGTATACGCACCCACTCCCCCCCCCCCCTTTTTAGAGAGGGGGATAGCGGAACTCGTCTTTTGACAAGCTGCCTACGTACCCCTTTCGAGGATCAAGCCATCTCGTAGTTCTGTTTCATGCCGCGAGTGTTCTTACTCGGCGGTTGGTGTCGCGATGTCCGCCTTGACCGTGTCGATCGTGGCTGGGTCGACGCTATTTTCCGGATGTTCCGGTTGAGTTGTCGCGTGGGCTTCGGATTTATGTCGAGCTTCGACGTCCGATGCGTTTGCGTTGACAGACGATTTTACTTCGTCCTCGTGCGGGGCGCTTTTGGCCGAAGATCGATCTATCTTCGCGCGTTTGCCGTTTGCAGAAGCCGTGATTTGCCTTAACTTATGCTCCGCGAGGAAGCATAGTCGCGACTGTTTTTGGCATCCCCAGATGGCCGCGACTCCGCTCGGCGTTGGGAACTTGAGACCCAGGTGGTAAGTTGACGGAACTGCCTGCATGGCGTTGAGCCATGGGGTTCCCATGATCACGTTGTAGATAGCGGGATGGTCGACTACCGCGAATTCGACGATTTTCGTGATCTCCTTGGCCATGACTGGCAATTGGATTGATCCGAGAGTCATCGACACTTCGCCTGAAAAACCCGTGAGTGGTTTTGGCGTCGGAATTACCTCTCCGAGTTCGATACTCATCCGCTTGAGAGTGTCGCGGAAGATTACGTTGACCGTGCTTCCCGTATCGACGAGTACCCTTCCGACTTCTAAATCTCGTATGACGAGATCTATGACGAGCGGGTCACAGTGAGGTTGGTCGATACCGCCGGCTTCTTCCTCCGTGAAGGTGATCGAGCAACTTTGGCCGTCTCGAGGAGGAGACCATGTAGGCCAATTTGCGCTTGATTCTGCCTTCCGTTGGTAAGCCTTGATGGCCGACACGGTATCGCCGCAGTATTGAGATCCTCCGATGATCATATTGACTCTGCGACGATTGTTATCGTTCCCTTTGTCATCCGGCCTCCTACCGCATTTATCCCCAGGTTGGTTTCGTTGAGGAGATTTTTCAGCGGGCGGATTTCTGTCCGTCTTTGGAGGCCGATCAGAATCGAGGATGAGATCCTTGACGCTAGTTACTTCCGAAAGCTCTCCAGCGAGCAGCTTCGCGGCCAGTCTTGCTCCTAAGACTTTGCAATTAGTCGCGGAGTGTCCTCGGGATTGGTGGAACTCGCAGAAGGTGTTCTCGTCATATCCTTGATTGCGAGTCCATGTGTTGCCCGTGGTCCGGCCTTGATCCGAATTGATCGCATAATTATGCGCTCCCTGGAGATCTTCCCCCTTGTGATGGACGTACTTGTCGTTACGAGAGTTCTTCTTTTTCCCCTTCGTATCTGCGTCTTTCGAGGATGGTCTTGCCGGCTTATGTTTTTGCGATAAGACTTTAGTTTCTTCCTCGACTATGATGTAGTCCGTTGCTTTGTGGAGGGCGTCCTGGATCGTTCGCGGTTTGTCGAGAGTTATCCATTTTCTGAATTTCGACTTGTACCAGAGCGTCTTTCTCAGCGCGTCGATGGCCACTTTGTCGCTTATCCCGCTGACCCTGGACATTATCAGCTTGAACCGACTGATAAACTCGCGGAGGGGTTCGTCTTCCCTCTGGGAGAGACTCCAGAGGTCAACATCGGAGGTTTCCCTGTCTATGAATACAGAGTACTGTTTGAGGAATTCCGATGCGAGCTGTCGAAAACTCCCGATGGTGTTGCGACGAAGGCGTGCGAACCATTCGAGCGCTGCTCCTTCAAGATTTTCGACGAACAGGCGGCAATAGCCGGCATCCTTTTCGCCGTCCTTCAGTCTTGCTCTTCCCATCGCGATGTGGAAAGCCTGAAGGTGCGCTTTCGGATCGGCCGTACCATCGTACTTCGGTACTTTGATCTTTCCCGGATCGGACACCCTCATGTCCGAAATGCGACTGGTAAAGGGGGTCTTTCGAGCTCCTTCCAGCAGTCGATCGATCTCGGGGGCAGCACTAGTAGCATGATGGATTTGAGACTTTACGGCTCTCACTTCTGCGCAGTCTTAGTGATGTAGTCGCGAAGATCGCGGATATCCGATGTCTCGTCAGTGGATTTCCGAGCCTGTCGGCGTTTACTGCGAGTGAGCTCGGTTTGCCTTTCGGCCAGCTCCTCTTGTTCGTTCCAATAGGCGACTTCTTCTTCTTTCCGTCATTGTTTTTCGAACGGGGAGCCTTCCCGAGCGGATCGGCTTCTGGTCCTTCTTGGATGTCTGTCGACGTCCTCGTCGGTGTCGTTGGAGACATCGCTAGGATCCAGGTCAATGTGTTCGGCTTCGTTATCCTCCGAGTCCTTTGCAGGGGGCGGAAGACTTTCAGAGTTCCCTTTTCGATGGGAGATTTCTCGCTGGGGTTTTGACCGGAAGGTCGTTCCCGCGCGACTCCTGCTCTATCGAGTGGGGTGGCGAAGTCGAGCCTCTTCCCGCGGATTTTGGTGGTTCCGCGGGACGGATAGCTTGGGTCCTTGCCGTTAAGGTTTCAACCTGTTTGGTCAGGTATTCACGAGCTTATCCTGTTCTTCCGACCTTTTTTCATAGTGGCGAACATCTTTTTAAACTCTCTCGAGTCGCGCGGCGTTGGCTTGCGCGTTGGCCGCAGATACGTCCGCTACCGGAGTGTGGAGATCGGTGCCGCTGCCTCCGTTAAGGGGAGTTTGCACGTTATCCGCGTCGTTGGTTGACATGTCTGACTGTGTGTGGCTTTTGCGGGTTAGATTGATCCGTAAGTCCCCCCCTTCTAGCGCGCCAAACTGTGGGAACCGAAATTCACACTGTCGATTTCCGTTTAAATAAGGAAACTAAGAAAACCCTAGTTTCCCAGAGGACCCGGATATCTGTTAATTACCACACGTCAAGCAATCAGAACACGAGAATAACAACGATAAAATAAAGAAATCGAAAAGAGAGCAAAGTAGATCTTATTCCGAATCTGCGTATGAGCGTTACAACAAGGTATAAGCCTGGGCTCGAGAGCTGTCGGCGAGATTCCTAGTTCTAGCAACCCTAAGACGGCTAAACCTAATTGAGTCGCAGCTCGAAATACAAAAACGGAAAGTTGCCTAAATCGCTCTAAGTGCTAAGTTTGCTCTGAAAAAGTTTCTCCCTCTGCTCCTCGCCTAGGACTCCTTATATACTAGCTCCAAGGTCGGTTAACGCTTTTACTCTTCTGCCCTTAAGCCGTCATAGCATAAAATGGAGATTTTCCATTTTTCCCGATCTTCACAATATCTTCAAAACTTCCGTATTTATCCGCGGAAACTTGACATTTATCCTTCCTCGTGGGCCAAGCGTGAACCATGCTGCGGTTCACGGGCTTTTGGTTAGGAAAAATCGTAGGATGGCCTCGAGTCGTGTTTAGGTCCCTTTGGGCGTCTTCCGACTCGACAACTTTACTACGAGTTTTCCCGGTTTCTAATCCGCGAAGTTTGATCGATGAATTAGAATAGCGGGAACATGGACTGAGCTTGCTACGGTCTTCGGGAGATAGTATTCGAAGGTTTGACGAGAATGCAAGGACTGGTGTCGTATCGATGTTCGGAAAGGTTCAATCGCTACCAGCAGCGACCGAACTTTGGCTCGAGCCCGGTCGCTACGTAGCGACCGAGTGCGCGAGGAGCGCTCGGTCGCTACGTAGCGACCGAGCTTTGGCTTGAAAGCTCGGTCGCTACGTAGCGACCGAGCGGACGATCGCT